>NW_027210705.1:875000-1040000 GCF_029030835.1 Brachyistius frenatus
CCGCAGCCTTTATCTCATCCCATCAGTGCCGTTGTGTGTGTGCACCTTCCCGTCACACACATCATTCATTTCCTCTGACATGAATTTGCTGTCTTCATCTTTGAATGCTGTGGGATAAATTCAGAGCGTATCGGGATCTCATGAACACACCAGCAGAGGGCAGTAGAGTCCACAAAAGACAGAGTTGTCTCCGACCAGTCCCTGTCCTTGTCCCCGTCAGTCTCACCATCATCCGTCCACCCCCCCCCCCACCCCCCTTCCACCTGCCTTGGCCGCCATACTGCTGTTGAGACATTGCATAGCCGTTTTGCTGCATGATGTGTGTGATGCTTTCAAATCCTAGATTGTATCCAGACCTCCAATCAAGGACAAAATGTCTGTTAAGGTAAGAGACAGCCCCCCCCCCCCCCCCCCAATTTCCTCCCCCCACTCCGCCCCAAAAAAGCCAACAACACTTCCCCACTTTTGTCTATAACCCTCGTACGTTCACTCGGTGTGAAATGCCAACAACCGGCTGTGTGGTTAAAATATTTTAAAGCAGGATAATGAGTGTTGTTTTGGTCCAATGGACATATAAACAATGCCTGTGCCGTAATTACCAGTGAGTTGAGAGGCTCATTAAAAGCCTAGCAGTGTCTGGGTTTATCTCACTGCGGAAACACCGTCCTTGGAAACCGGTTTCCAATGTGGCAACTATCCCCCGCCTGTGATGTCACGACCCCGGAGAGTCCACTGCTCATTGACTTCAGGCCTAGCTGTCATGATGTGCACACAATCGAGTCACATTTGTCTGTCTTTCCACTCATCGTCCACCTCTTTCACCCCTCCGACGGCGGGTAGCTCCCTCCTGTAACATCTGCGCTTTTCGCCACAGATCTACGTGAGGGCCCAGTTCGAGTACGACCCCTCCAAAGACGAGCTCATCCCCTGCAAGGAGGCCGGCATTCGCTTCCGCGTGGGCGACATCATCCAGATCATTTCCAAGGATGACCACAACTGGTGGCAGGGAAAGCTGGAGAACACAAAGAACGGCACGGCGGGCCTCATCCCGTCGCCGGAGCTGCAGGAGTGGTGAGAACACGCAGATGGATGATAGCAGCAACACAAAAGCCACGTTTCCACCGAAGCTCCCCAGAACTTTTAGTTCTCGGGACAAATGTCTGGGAACTTTTCCAAGGAATTCATGTTTCCTCCAGACCTTTGTCATCTGTAGACTCAAATGTCTCTGTATACATACTTAACAAGGCTTGGACTTCATCATCAGTCCATCTATCAGAGGATCTCTTCTGCTTTTAAAAATACCTTTTGTGACCAATCAGCAACATTTAGCGTCACAAGCCCCTTCTTAAAGGTTCCTGTGCTTTTGGTTCCTCTGGTGGAACCGCAGATGTTGACTCCCTCAAAAAGTTTCTTGGGAAAGTTCCTGCAGTGGAAACGTGTCTTATGACAGAAATACAACAAAATTACTTTAGCCCAACATTAACCGCAAACCTCTAACTTCAAACACTGTGTTTTGTTTGTGTGTGTGTGTGTGTGTGTGTGTGTGTGTGTGTGTGTGTGTGTGTGTGTGTGTGTGTGTGTGTGTGTGTGTGTGTGTGTGTGTGTGTGTGTGTGTGTGTGTGATAGGCGAGTGGCGTGTATAGCCATGGAGAAGACCAAGCAGGAGCAGCAGGCCAGCTGCACCTGGTTTGGCAAGAAGAAGAAACAGTACAAAGACAAGTATTTGGCCAAGCACAATGCAGGTACACCACGCACCCTCCGACATGCTGGACGTGTGTGTTCACGTGCATGTGCACCCTTAACAACACGCTGCAGACATCCCAGTGGCGCTCAGTCCCATTGCTGCGTGCATGCCTTTTACATCATGTGAGTGTGTGAGCATGTGCGTCTGTTTGTGTGGGAACTTGTGTGCAACCGGATCTCGTATCCTTGCATGTGTCATCTCGAGTAGCAGAGCAGCCGCCAGCAGTGAGAGGAAGAGCTGCCGGGGCAGCAGAAATCTTATCTGAGCGCAGTAGGGATGGAGGGAGCTGTGGGCAGCTCAGGGAGACAGACACCACATCTCTGCAGTTTTAGACATGAGAGGAAGTGTGTGTGTGTGTGTGTGTGTGTGTGTGTGTGTGTGTGTGTGTGTGTGTGTGTGTGTGTGTGTGTGTGTGTGTGTGTGTGTGTGTGTGTGTGCGTAGCAAAGTATGTTACCGTTTGTCTCCTCCACACGTGGGGTCAACTAAAAGCAGAAGCATAAACAGGGATATGTTTAGCGGTGTCTGGACACTGGTGTGACACACATCAACTACTCGAGTATCACGGCCATGTGTCTGGCTGTGTGACCAGGCTGGAGTGTGTTGGGGTGTAAACTCATCACGTGTGTTTGTGACCAGAGCTGTGATGTGGGCTTGAAGTGCCCTTTAGCAAGACACATAAATCCCAACTTCCTCCTGAGTGCAGCAGCTGCCCTCTTCCTGTGTGTTGCTGTGTGTCAGACTATATTTGATATAATACGAGGGTCAATCACAAAGTCCAGAGACTGTTCCTGTTGCACGATGAACGGTGACGTGCACGGAGAAAGGGAAAGCTGTCACAGGTATTTCAGGTTTCGTAGTTTGATTATCATCATCACCAGAATGACACGTTTTTGTGAGCGCTGCTACAGGTTCACCGTTCACGTTTGGATAAGCTATGACTTCAGAGACTCCTGAGTGTCAAAATATTGTTCTGTATGGTTTTCTAATCTGGAGATTCACTGGGAAGAACAGCTTTTAATCCTTTTTACTTGATTGATTGTAGATAAATACTAATATAATAATAATATTGATGCTTATTGAGGTGTGAGACAGGTCATGAAAGATTCTTGTAAAAACAGTTGAGACAGACTCGTCAAGTTTAGTTTGGACAGAAGGAGGTGTGGCGGTGAACCAGTCACTACTCATGACCCAACATCTCCATCAGGTTACAGCTTAGCTCAGACTGTTGAGTACAGTTCATCTTATTTACTACATGATGTCAGAAAAGAGCATCCTCTCTTACCCAGAGTGCACTGTGATGTCTCCAAATTTAGTCCGACCAAAAGTCCAGATCCCAAAAAACTTTGCCGTCATTAAATGAATGAGAACATAAGAAACTATTAAATTAAATGTGCTTAAAAATTCATGAATTGCATACTTTATTAATTAGAGGTTTTTTTGTCTGATCAATAGTTGCATACAGTATAAGCACTTCAAACCAGGTGATAATTAAGTAGCAACAGAAATAATAAACATAGTTTTCTTTTATTCATCTGGAACAATGACATGATGTTTCTTTACATAAATTTAAAGGAATAATTAATAATCTTGCGGTCGTCACACAGTGTGTGAGATCCCAGCAGCCGCCTGATCGCGTGTTAGTTGTTAGATTTGAACTAAAACCTGCACGTTACACGCTTCCCTCCAAAGTAGCACGTTGAACAGCAGCAGAGGTCAGAGGTCACGCTGCAGTCGTTTCTAAAGTGTTCGTCTGGTATTATAAAGTGTTGAGAGTCTGATCAGCAGAGTAGAAGCAGAGTAATGGATGGTGTGATGAAAAGAGCAGAGGATGACTTTATCTTTGTTGTATGTCACATCTGTGTGTGCAGTTTATCTCTGAGGATTATGGGATGAGAAAGATGAGACGTGCTGCTACTGATGTGACAGAGAGCGGGCTGAAGGGTGTGTGTGTGCGTGTGTGTGTGTGTGTGTGTGTGTGCGTGTGCGTGTGTGTGTGTGTGTGTGTGAATATCCAGTTCTTGAGCATGTCTATCATCCCATGCGCCTCGACACCCCGGCTGACACATCGGTCAGTTTATTTTATTTAAAGGAGAAGTTCACAGTTTTCGGAGTCTTTTCCTACATCAGCTCCGAAGCTGAAGTTTTCTCGTGCTGCGATCGTCCCTCCTGTTCCAACTGGACATGAACAGATGTCTTCCTTTCAGTGGGAGTGACAGAGGATGTATTTCTAAAGTTAATTTAAAGCTACTGAGAACTCAGCTGTCCAAATGAACCACAAATGAAGCGGGTATCTTCCAGACTTCCACGGTTTCCCGTTCAGCAGCATCGGAGGGATGTCGACACAGAGGAAGTTTTGTCCTCCAAAGACTTTACTTTTGTAAGAGATCCACAAGGATTAGTGTGATTTGTTTGGCAGCAGCTTCAGATCAACTTAAGAATACATGTTTACTCTGTCCTCGTTTATTCGAGCTCTGTTTGAATGTCCTCACTGTTTTAGGACAGACATGAAAAATTGTGAACGTGTCCTTTAAAAGAAATTGCCTGAATATTCTGTAGCATGCGACGCAGAAGACATTAGTGACTGCATGCGATCCAGCACCATCTGCATTTAATCAACACGATGACTTTATTAATCAAACATTTCACTGATCCATCGATGAGAGAACAAACACTTCATGTTTGACACTTTGATCCCATCGTTTCACTCGGTTCAGTTTCTCATTCTTTTCCTGGGAATTCTCAAAGAAAAACAGAAAGTGCTGCAACGTTTTGCTCGTGTGTGTTTGTGAACTGGAACCTTTACACACTGACACAAAACCTAATTGTTTAGAGGCAAAGTATTTTTTTTAGAAGAAGTGTGACAAAAGCAGGAAATGTGTAAACAAAAATGATTCACGTGATTCAACACATTGATTCATACAGCCTCCGTCGTTCAAGCGTGACAGCAGAGCAGCGTTAGAATAATGAAGCATGTGCACAAACTTCACTGCTGAACATCCACAATCAGGACCAAAATGAGTCTGTTGCTTCAAGTGTGGAAAAGTTTGAAGTATTGAAAGAACGTCTTCTTTAATTAATAAAGTCGAAGAAGAAATCTCTTTCGGTAACACTGTTGTGAAGAGCAGTGTGGATTCAGCTTCCTGAACTAAGATATGTACCACTGCAGGTATTGTCGAGGTGCTAGCTCAGAAAGTTCATGGATCGTATCGGCATCATAGTTAATAAATACCAAACAATATCCAGACGCTGTAATTACGACCTAAAACTGGTAAAAAGGTTAAAAAAAACAACAACAACAACACAGGATCAGTTCTGTTTGTGTACTTTAAGTATTAATGGTCTTCAAAGAATAACATCAAGTAAGAAAATGATACTGAAGAAAATGTTCTGATCATTTATCAGCTGGTTCCAGTCAAACGTGAGTTATTGGAAGAAAGATTTCCCAGGATAAGATCGGTATATTGTCCCGACCCTCACGGCTCCCACAGCGTCACCAGACTCCACTCACACTGTGACATGTCACCAGTGGGCGTGAATACGCCCTCCAACAGCAACAACAACTGTACTGTGTGCGTCCTCCTCCACTGTGGGCACCGTGCCGGACTGCACAGCTGCCCAGCTGTTGTTTCTTGCTGTTTGTGTGTAACTTTGTGTATTTCTGCTGTTGTAATCGAACCATGTTATGACCCCTCCTGTTCATCTCTCTCGCTTTCTCCTACTGAACGGCCTCTCTTGCATGTAAGTAACAACAGTGACAGCGAACCACCTCCTCCTCTCTTCTTCTCTGTTTCTCTGATGAGCTGTGTAGTTCGAGTCAGCTGTCACTGCCCGGGTTTCACTTTTGTTTCTGTTGCTGAGGTCCAAAAACAACAGAAGGCTCAAGCAAAACTGAAACCTCGTAGCTTAGCTAGTGTAGTGTGTGTGTGTGTGTGTGTGTGTGTGTGTGTGTGTGTGTGTGTGTGTGTGTGTGTGTGTGTGTGTGTGTGTGTGTGTGTGTGTGTGTGTGTGTGTGTGTGTGAGAGAGAGAGAGAGAGACACTGTGTGCTCTGATGTTCATCCTGATCCATGTTTGGTTCATTAGCAGCCAAACACTGAAGTCTCTGCTCTTAACGAACACACTGAGTCCAATACATTGTGACTGTAAACGGTTCTCCACCGTCAGTGTGAGCAGCAGCTGCACAGCAGAACACACTGACTTGTGGGTATTGTATTTCATGTGTCAGCACCCCCAGATATGGTGGCTGCATGGAGGCTCGTGTTTCAGAGGCTGAGAACACATTGTACAGTGAACATACGATACGCTCTGCTGCACAGTCAACCTGCCCTCATTTAATCCTGCTCTCGTTTGATCAGAGAGAAATGTCCTGACTCTGCAAAGTCCTGCAGCGTTAACTTCAAGCGCTGTTTGATAGAGAAAACTACAACACAGTTAACCTGTACGTTGGGTTAAAAGATAAATATTCTGCGCTCAGTTGCATGAAGGCTTTTAAGAAAGTCAATTTAAAAGTTTCCTTGTGACTTATTCAGAAGAAATTAGACTTAATCACTTCAGGAGAATTTTGTTTTTTCACAAAACATTTTTGTCACCAAACCATAAATACATGAATATCAGCTATAACACACACGATTACAGGACAGCAGTGTCACTGTCCTGCTGCACTTCCAGGAAATCACACACATCTTCCTTGTGGTGGCGATCGAGCTGCAGTGTTCCTTCACACAACGTGGTTCGATGCAGTTCATCTCGTTTAGCTTCATCTCAGTGCACAGAGGTTATAATCAGCTGAGTCAGCAGCACGTCTCAGACCATCTCTACTCTCCGCTGGTCACTTCTGGGGTTGTGGTTCAGCAGCATTTCATCCAATCTCAATCCGTTCAAATGTCAGTTTAGCTTTCAGCATTAGCAAGTAACCAAAGTCAGAACAACTCAAACTCCTTCCTCCTTCCTCCTGCCGTCAACACGCGTCCTGGGAGATCCAATCACAAGTGGCCAGCTCAAAGTTCAGATGTAAACTCAAATGTTCAGACAACATTCAGCGGTGGTCTGGGTCCTTTTTTTACCTGCTGGAATGAATAAATAAAGAATCTGAACCGGAGCTGGCATCATCGGGTCGATCCTGTTGGTTCAGGTTGTGAATTACAAACTGGAGTGTTCAGATGTCTACAAATGTGAAATGCATCATAAACTCCTAATAGACGACACATTAAAATGAGACTCGAGTCGAGTTGAATACCTGTTGCTCCGTGTTCATTTAAATATAGAGCAAGGAAGTCCGATCCGATTACAAGTTGGAGACTCGAGACGTGTGCAGATGCTTTTTAATACTAATAATTGTCAGACTATTCAGCACCACCATAACATAACGTTGCACTGTTCATTTTATAGCACCTGACACTTTCCATTCATCCCAAGCTGTATTTATTTATTTTTATTTTAGTTTTTTTGTTTTTGTGTGTATAGTCTGTGTGTGTATTTATTTATTCATTGCTCTTGTTTTTTTTCTAAAATAGTTATTTTTATCTTATTTTATTGTATACGAATTTGTACTATTTTATTTTCATTTTGTGTGCACTTATTTGTGTTTCTATGCTGCTGTGACGACTAAATTCCCCCACTGTGGGATTAATAAAGTGTAAATCTAACTCCAGGTGTGAACAGATTGAGCTGAACACGTGTGATCAGATTACCCAACATGCATGTTGATGCCGGGTCGGCCCAAACTGGAGAATTCCTTTTCAGGATTTATAATCAGCTGGTGCTGCTTGAAACGTCATCGAAATAAAGAGTCGGCAATCTGAAGGAGACGCGTCAACTTCACTTGCACGCTGTTCAAATCGGCCTGCGCTGCTAAAAACATAACGAGGAGAGATGGAAGCTGCTGAGAGATCTGTTAGCATCTGAGCTCAACAAACCTGTTTATTATGCCGACTGGACGGCAGATCTCGTTGTCTGAACCCAACCCCACTCACTGTTTCCACATTAGGTCTGTTCCCAGTGAGATTTTGAATCTCCTTTGGTTTGAAGACGTCGTCTTCTCTTCAGCACGTAGTTACCAGATGTGTTTGAGACTCTTTAGCACGCCTCGTTCCGCTCACTCTCTCTAAGATCTTGTTTGTCCCAGCACACTCCCCTCCACAGCCTCCTAATCTACCTTTGCGTTTCCCCCCCTGTCACCTCCAGTGTTCGACCAACTAGATCTCGTCACATATGAGGAGGTTGTGAAGCTTCCTGCTTTCAAGAGGAAAACACTAGTTTTGTTAGGTGAGTAAGCGGCGAGCGCAGCAGCAGGAAACGAAGACGTCTACCTTCAATAGTGATCTGACTGATTGACTGTGTGTGTCTTTGTCAGGCGCTCACGGAGTGGGAAGAAGACACATCAAGAACACACTCATAACCAAACACCCCGACAGATTCGCCTACCCCATCCCACGTAAGACCCGCGATGGAGAGTCCTCACGGCACCGCTGAACACGGGAGGAAATGCAAACTCTCACTTCCTGTGTGGATTCTCTGTCCTGTAGACACGACCAGACCTCCGAAGAAGGATGAAGAGAACGGGAAGAACTACTACTTTGTCTCCCACGACCAGATGATGCAGGACATCAGCAACAACGAGTACCTGGAGTACGGCAGCCATGAGGACGCCATGTACGGCACGCGGCTGGAGACCATTCGCAAGATCCACCAACAGGGACTCATCGCCATACTGGACGTTGAACCTCAGGTTTGTGTGTGTGTGTGTGTGTGTGTGTGTGTGTGTGTGTGTGTGTGTGTGTGTGTGTGTGTGTGTGTGTGTGTGTGTGTGTGTGTGTGTGTGTGTGTGTGTACATGCCTTCAATATGTATTGATGTTTTGACCTCTTCCATGTGTTTCCCATCAGGCCCTGAAGGTCCTGCGGACAGCAGAGTTTGCCCCGTACGTCGTCTTTATTGCTGCGCCAACCATCACGCCAGGCATCAATGAGGTAGGACACACACACACACACGCACGCACGCACACACACTCACACTCTCTCCAAACATGAAGGATCTAAGGGTAAGGCTGGCGATGTTTCTAGGTTTTTTTGATTGTTCATCAAAACCGCTCCACCGAGGTGCAGTGAAAAGGTTCATAGACTGACGTCGATGACGTCGCTTCATTAACATCAGCACCTGAGTCGAACACATATTCTCTGACCACGAGTACACGTGCGTTGGTGATTTTAAAGTGGACCTGAACCCGAAGCAGAGGGCGCAGACTTTTAGGGAACAGAAAGAAGTAGCAGGGAGCCAAATCCAGTGAGTGGTGACTCCAGCGGCGTGGTGGGGAACGGTGATTGTGTTGTTGTGGGCGAGAAACTGCGATCGCGTCACAGTTCAGGTTGTTTTCACTGAATGTTTTCCTTCAGAAGATCACAGAAGAACTCGGTGTTGACAGTCTGGGGGACAAATTCACAAAACCCACCTGCTTCTCAGAACATCTCGCCCGGCTCACCGCTTCATTCATTTAGATTTTCTGAAGCATTCCTTTGCCAATTTCTTGAGTGTGACACATTTGCTGTGTCTGCTCACGTCCGTGGTTACAGAGCATCCAGAAAGTATTCACAGCGCTTCACTTTTTCCACATTTTGTTGTTACAGCCTTATTCCAAAATGGATTAAATTCATTTTTTTCCTCAAAATTCTACACACAATACCCCATAATGACAACGTGAAAAAGGTTGTTTTTTATTTTTGCAAATCTATTAAAAATAATAACCGAAAAAAATCACATGTACATAAGTATTCACAGCCTTTGCCATTACACTCAACATTGAGCTCAGGTGCATCCTGTTTCCACTGATCATCCTTGAGATGTTTCTACAACTTGATTGGAGTCCACCTGGTAAATTCAGTTGATTGGACATTATTTGGAAAGACACACACACCGTCTATATAAGGTCCCACAGTTGACAGTGCATGTCAGAGCACAAACCAAGCCATGAAGTCCAAGGAATTGTCTGTAGACCTCCGAGACAGGATTGTATTGAGGCACAGATCTGGGAAGGGTACAGAAAAATGTCTGCAGCATTGAAGGTCCCAATGAGCACAGTGGCCTCCATCATCCGTAAATGGAAGAAGTTTGAACCACCAGGACTCTTCCTAGAGTCGGCCGCCCGGCCAAACTGAGCGATCGGGGGAGAAGGGCCTTAGTCAGGGAGGTGACCAAGAACCTGATGGTCACTCTGACAGAGCTCCAACGTTGCTCTGTGAAGAGAGGAGAACCTTCCAGAAGGACAACCATCTCTGCAGCACTCCACCAAGCAGGCCTGTATGGTAGAGTGGCCAGACGGAAGACACTCCTCAGTAAAAGGCTCATGACAGCCCACCTGGAGTTTACCAAAAGGTCCCTGAAGGACTCTCAGACCATGAGAAACTAAATTCTCTGGTCTGATGAAACAAAGATTGAACTCTTTGGCCTGAATGCCAAGCGTCATGTCTGGAGGAAACCAGGCACCGCTCATCACCTGGCCAATACCATCCCTACAGTGAAGCATGGTGGTGGCAGCATCATACTGTGGGGATGTTTTTCAGTGGCAGGAACTGGGAGACTAGTCAGGATGGAGGGAAAGATGAATGCAGCAATGTACAGAGACATCCTTGATGAAAACCTTCTCCAGAGCGCTCTGGACCTCAGACTGGGGCGAAGGTTCATCTTCCAACAGGACAACGACCTGAAGCACACAGCCAAGATAACAAAGGAATGGCTTCGGGACAACTCTGTGAATGTCTTTGAGAGGCCCAGGCAGAGCCCAGACTTGAACCCGATTGAACATCTCTGGAGAGATCTGAAAATGACTGTGCACCGACGCTCCCCATCCAACCTGATGGAGCTTGAGAGGTCCTGCAAAGAAGAACGGGAGAAACTGCCCAAGAATAGGAGACAAGCTTATAGCATCATACTCAAAAAGACTTGAGGCTGTAATTGCTGCCAAAGGTGCTTTAACAAAGTATTGAGCAAAGGCTGTGAATACTTATGTACGTGTTATATTTCCGTTCATTATTTTTAATAGATTTGCAAAAATTTCTAAAAAAAACTTATTCACGTTATTATTATGGGATATTGTGTGTAGAAATTTGAGAAAAAAAAATGTATTTAATCCATTTTGGAATAAAGCTGTAACAACAAAATGTGTCAAAGGTGAAGCGCTGTGAATACTTTCTGGATGCTCTGTAAATCGGTTCTTACAACGAGTGTAACTCAGGTTCTGACGTTGATAAAAAGACGTAACGTGTTGTATTCGCCCTCTAAAGTTTCCTTCCTGCACGGTGTGCATCGCTGCTCTTCCTTTGTGCACAACAGCAACGGTTTCTGAACTTCTCTGAGTGATTTGAGTAAAAACTGCTGTCGCAAGTTGTTTAAGAAAATGATTCAACCTTTTTTAAAGATGTAACTGTACCAGACGAGCGTCATCCGTCATCTTCAATAGGTGTAAGCAGGGGGCTGAGTGCCTCTGCAAAAATAATGAAATCAAAACTATGTTGTTGTTGTTTTTCGCAACAAATATTCTTTAAAAATCAAATACCAAAGATTAAGCATTTTTAGTCATTTAAAAACTTGTAAAAAAATATATTAAAAAATTCTTTCTCAATTTATCAAAGTTGTTTTGTCTTTAAAATCCAAGAAAACATTCTAACAAGCAAATCTTGACTTTTAAAAAGATAAAAACCAAAACAGACGTGGCAAAAAAAAACTAGTACAAAAACATGTCCTCTCTCTCATCACCTCGAACCTGTATTTGGTGTTCAACCCATTTAAAAGGACGCACGTTCACATGCTGACATGTTGTTACATGATCAGCTGCGATCAAACAGACTGCTGACCCCGGTTGAACTGACCATGTGGTGGCTGTGCTCTCTGCTCTCCACTGGTGTGTTGGTCTCTCTCATTCCTCTCTGCGCTCCTTCATCTTTGCACGCCGCATGTGTTTGTTTCTGTGGCCCCCCTCAGACGCCCCGGTGGTGTCGAGCGCTGCCAGTAAGTAAAGCCTGAGTGTGTTCGTAGCTACGTGTCTTCCCGGCCAGAAGCTCCTTGTACGTCCTAGCGGTTAGTCACTCCTCCTGTGTTTTTCCATTCGCCTCCTCCTCCTCCTCCTCCACCTCCTCCTCTGAGTAAAGGCTCCTACACACTGTGCCGAACAACCGTCTCGCAGGTTCACTGTCCGTCACGCCGGGGGTCCGGCAACGGCACACGGCGTTTGTTTTGGTGGGACTCGTCCGTCAGGAACGACTGTCAAAGGCCTATTTGCGCGTCCTGGGACAGAAGCAGGAGTTTCAGCCGGACGGTTCAGCACAGCAGCAGCTGGTGTCTGTCAGCTGCGACATAAAGCTTCGGAAACACTGCGGGATGTTTAGGACTCCTGTATGATCTGCTAACGAAGGAGCAGTAGAGACAGACAGGAAGTGTGCGGTCTAAACTTATGAAGCACGTTTTCATTTCAATGGTGTCGAAGCGCTTCACAATGTTTTCCCATTCACTCACACTCACATACTGATACGCTGACGGCGACAGAGCTGCCAGTCCCCGAGATCTCCGCTGCACCTGCTTACTGAGTAAAGTTTGAACAAGTACCCGTGAATGTGGATTGTGATGTGGAGCAAGTGTATTTCTAGAAAGCCTAAACACACGTCGATGAAAATGAAAAATGATTGGGGGATCAGCGCCGTGATGAAACGGGTTCCTCGTTGGTCTCTGCTACACTCTTCCACCAAGTTTCATGAACATCCGGCTGGTAGTTTCTCAGCAGTGCTGCTGACCGTCAAACTGAAGACGTAATAACAAAGAAAGTGTACAAGCTGGAACCGCGGTGGTTAAAGTCGCCTTCATCCAGTGGGCTGATTTCTCATTTCCTAAATGTCATGTTGGCAAGAAAACTCTATTTCCCTGCTGAATTTCTACGAGGGCACGACAGTTCATAAGTGTTCAACAGAGTCTTCACCTCAAACACAGATTTTGGATAAATCACACTGTAAATTCATTCATGAAATAGAAACTAACACAAAGTGACCTCAACAATGTCCTGATAAGTCAGCTGCCACCACTCACTCATGTCCTCTCACTGCACCACCAGTCTGCTCTGACACCATCAATGATACCGTGGAAATATGGACTTCCAGATGAGGTCGAGGGGAAAGGGGAGAAAGTCGGACTCTAACCTGGCGCACGTTTACGTAGATTTACTCATTTGGCCACCAAAGGTCCCAGAAAATCTTCTGACATTAACAGTTTGCTTCCTCCAAAAAGATTTTGAGGTTAAATCGGCACCGACAGTTTATAAAAGCCGGACACGATAACCTTCATGAAGGTGTTTTGGACTGCTCCGGTGTTGGCTAGGTGTTCCTAACAAACCGGGAACTGAGAGTAGTTCTGGATTGACGAGCGGGTCCTGGAACAGTTCGCTGCACAGTATGTAGGGGCCTCAGTGATCTCTTCTTCAGTCCTGTATGTGCTCCTCTCTCTGTCACTAACGCCTCCTCCACCCCTCCTCCTCCACCAGGACGAGTCGCTGCAGCGGCTGCAGAAGGAGTCGGAGATCCTTCAGAAGACCTACGCCCACTACTTCGACCAGACCATCATCAACAACGAGATCGACGAGACCATCCGGCACCTGGAGGAGGCCATCGACCTGGTGTGCACCACCAGCCAGTGGGTCCCTGTGTCCTGGGTCTACTGACCTGCACCACCTCCTCCACCTTTACACTCTCTGCTCCTCCATCTCCCCCTCCCAGTAACAACTCCTCGGCCAAAGTCCCATCGTTCCCTCTTCGAAACAAAGAATAATGAAAAGACTATTAACACAACCTGATGGGAAACCTCTCTGTACGCTGCACTCGATGGGAAACGCCCTCAGTGTTGTGTGAAAGCGACCACAGCATTCAACCGAAATCCTCCTGAGCGCTGCACGAACCACCGCGGCAGACGCTTCTTGGACTCTTGCCCTCGCAGACGACTTAGTCATAGTGTTGTATAAAAACAGAGTAAACTAAAAAGTGAATATTGTCATGTCTGTACTAGCTAGGAGGCAACATTTTTGTAGATGTTTGTTTTAAAGAGACAGTACTGTGTCCCGTCCTCTCATGTTGGTGCACCGCCAGCTCTCCCTGGCGCCTCCCATCACATCGTCGTCCCGGTGGGCGTGAACGACCCGTGGAGAGACGCTGTCGGTGGGTGTTCTGTCCAACAGCAGCAGGGTGATACGAGCCTAAAATAATGTCGCGGTACTTCAGTGCACATCCGCGATCACAGTATTCCTGACAATATGATGAAAACAACCCGGTATCACGCCGAAGCGTGTTATACACCCGCCGTGACAGCAGAGCTCACCGTGTCATTTAGGGGCAGATAACAAAAATGCTTGGTCAGCGTTAGGAGAGGATTTTCTTCAAGAAATCCTCGTCGCTATCGCTTGTGCTTAAACTCCTCCGACCTCCTTCCTCCCTTCACAGACTTCAGCACTTTTGTGCTTCACCCAACGACCTCGAGGACATGTTGTTACGTTGTCATAGATCATCTCAGGCTGTGTCAACTTTTCAAGACGAGGCGACGCCACTGACTGTTTACAAAAGTTCCAGGTCTATAATCATGAAGCCAATGCAGACGTGCAATACCACCCAGGGCCACTAGAGGTTGACTCCAAAAAGCCTCCAGCTCCATAGACTCCCATTCAATTTCTCTCATGAAATACAAAGTCAATACATTTTTTCCACGAGTTATGATGGTGTTGTTTGTTAAGGTCTGTGCTCCCGATCAATTTTCAGGCGGTCCATCTGAAAATAATTCCATCATTAATTCGATATTAGGTCTGAAAGAGCGGTATATTTGGGGGGAGGTGTCTGTTTGATTGACAGGCCTGTGGTGCAGTAAGGTGTCCACTGTAGGTGGGCGGGGTTTAGTGTCCTCGGGTTTTAAATCCGATAGTCAGATCACCGCTCGCTCCTCCCAGCTCGTCCAAATATGGTCACTTATCTTTCCAAACCACCAAGATGGAAAAAAGACGGTCAAATAGTCAAACTGAAGACTGAAGAATGGTTCACAAACCAATAGATGATGTCACTGATGGTTGCCGGGGCCAACCGTCAAACTGACATGCTGTCCTCTGGTGGAAGAATGGGTGTATTACACACTCTGGCGCGATACTGGGCTGGAAAAAATACTGTAAAGTATATTAATAATAATTTCAAGAACCTGCAAATGAATCTATACAATTGTTACAGTTTTGTAAGTCAACACAAACTTAACAGTTTTGCCTTGAAACATTCAGTAAACACTAACGTGACTGGTTTTCTGCTTCCACTCGACCGACTCTCAGCCTCGCTTGTTGTCGTGTGTAACGGATCTCATACCGCTACACTTCATAACAGTATGAATTGTTACGTCAACAAGTAAACAATTACCAAAACCACAAATATGATTTTTATTTTTTTTATTTGATCATGTTGAAAATGAGACCGATATCAGGGCGGACGTTACGATATGGTGCCCTCTAATCAGCAGGCTGCAGTAAAAGCACAAAAACACACTGCGATGTCTTCTCTGTAGATGATGTCAGCGGCCCTCATTATTTAATCATTCCTGTTCTTTTCTAAGATGGATTTCTGGTTTCCTTCCTCCCAGTCACGGTATCAGCACTCGCACCTCTCGACCTCCCAGGTACTGTCTCTTCTAAATAAATCCATAAATGTTTTAGAGATATGAATGAGGTTATCATGCATGTGGACATTTGCAAGCTTCCATGCCGTCAGTCAGTCAGTGTTCCCCGTGTCCCTCTGTCAACCTCCAAGACAGGAAAAAAAACAAAGCTATGTATTAAAAGAAAAAAAACATTCCAGTTGTTTGGAAGACTGAACTCAGCCAAGAGAAGTCAGAGGGGCAAAAAAAAAATGTAAAAAAATACCAGTGATGGAGCCGGACGTTGACTCGACACCTATGCACATCCCTTGCATCCTGGGTGACATTTCTAAACAACAGATTTATAGACAGATCGACCGTGTAAGGAAGATGTGTTTGTAAGAAAAAAAAATTCTAATAAAAGTCTTGATTTATTTTCTGTTTTTGATTTGTCATACACAGAAAGAGGAAAATTTCACCGGATTCCTCATTTGCCATTTCAGAAATGTGATGTCCAAGAGTATTGGTGTTTCAGTCGAGTTTAAAAATCCACCGGAGATAAAATGCTGATTTTTATTCTGAAACTCTGTAACTGTCTGCAAAGAAGTGTTCACTTGACTTTCTGCAAAGGTGCCGACTTTGCGAGGGAAGAGGAGGCAGTGTGTGCAGATGAATAACCTCATACATGAATATGACAGACTGATGTGCAACTGCCCCTTTGTGTAAATGACTCTGCGATGATAAAAGTTCTTCAGTATGAACAATTTTTTAAATATATTTCCTTTTATGTGTTGGAAAAATCAACCTTGGAGTGGCTCCTCTTTTTTTTTTCCTTTTCCAGGACACGTCAGTGCGACATGAACAACATCTCTGTCCTATTCATTACAACTACAGCTACACATCAACACGTCTCAGAAAAGTTGGGAAAGGGTCAACAAAAGACTGGAAGAGTTGTGAAATGCTGATGAGTTCATAATATCATTAACAGATTTACAGAATCTGGAGACATTTCTGTACACAAGGGACAATGTTAAAAATCAGTATTGGACGGCTGATGATCTTTGGGCTCTCAAACAGCACTGCATTAAAAACAGCCAGAATTCTGTATTGGAAATCATTGCATGGGCTCAGGAACACTTCCGGAGGAAAGGAAGGCCTTTCTTATTTCAGCAAGACAATGCCAAACCACATTCTACATGTATTATAAAAGAAGGGCTACGTAGCAGCAGAGTCTGGGTACTAAACTGGCCTGACTGCTGTCCACACCTGTCATGTAAAATAGTTGGTGCATCATGAAATGGAAAATATGACAAAGGAAACTGTTAAGAAACGGAAATTCTGTATCAGGCAATAATGGGACAACATTTCACTTTCAAAACTCCAGTAACTAGTCTTCTCAGTTCCCAAACATTTAGAGAGTTTTGTGAAAAAGTTGTAAACAAGACCATCTCAACTTTTCTGAACCATGTTGCTGCCTTCAAATTCAAAGAAAGCATATATTTTCCCCCAAAAATAACATTTCCAGCTGCAACATTTGATTAAATACGGGTTTGCAAGATTTGTAATTTATCTCATGCTGTTTCTATTTACATTTGACAGCATCCCAACATTTTTGTAAACAGGGTTGTAGAACATTGGTGACTCTCACGGGGGACGAAGAGCTCTCGTCTTCACTCTCAACAACAACATAAAAACATATGATAAGAGGAAAAGGCTGGCGTGTTTATATATTTGATATGATATTATTAGAATGTTAATGCTGCATTCGTATGTTTGTGCTGTGGCAGCTGCTCAAGCCAGAGCTCACTTTAACTACTTCATTGACAGTTAGGAAGGGTAGTGCTCAACCTATTGATCGGGCTTCTCTGGAGGTTCACAGAGGAAATGTGTCTCTGGGAGAACTGACAACTACAGATGCACAGAAGTGACATTTTAGGGTCTTAATGATCTTTAATAGTTTGTTAGTAGTGATACAACAACTCAAAGTGTTAACTTCCTAATGTTTTTTAAATGAAAGACCAAAAGCTTGGAGGCATTTTGTTTGTTGGAGTCTTACAGTGAAAGATCCTGGAGACGACAGAAAAGGTAAGAAACTACAGTTTGTACTGTGAACGCACTCTGATTACACACTGAAGAGGTATTGTTGCTGCGGGGTCGGCCTCTTGAAATGGTTCACAGCATTCAAATTGAATGTTTGTGCTGAGAAATGATGTACATTCAGGGCCGGTGCAGTGACCTGTAAGTGTTCAGAGGTTGTTTTTACAAATGCATAAATGGATTCCTGAACTGTGGTGTGTCGGTTTCTGTCGCAGAAGCATCGCAGGTTCAGATAGTAGCAGGAGAAGATATCCGCAGCACCGTAGACTGAACCAACGATCAAAGTCCAAACAGTAACCAAACATCCAGCTCAGCTTCAGCACAATACCGTCAGAGATCAGCCTTTTAAAATGAACGAATGTAAAGTTTCACATCATCTCATCAGTTGTGCTTTAGCTGACAGTGTGTGCTAGAACTGGACACCGAGGGAAGATCCAACATGTTGAGGTACCGAGAAAGTGGACCTCAAAAGAATTCTTTCATCACCTTTCAGGGGCTCCAAAGGCCTTTTGCTCAGATCAATCATAATATTTATTTACAATGATCATGTCCTTCGGTCCAAAAAGGATTCATCCTCATAGTGTATCTGTATGTTTCTCTGTAGTAACGCTGGCAGGAATCCTGTCTGACATTAAAGAAACTTGTATTTGATATTCAGATTATGGACCTCCTGTTGGATCTTCCTGTGAAAGCAGATGGACACAACGCTGAGTAAAACATCTTCCTGGCAGGATTATGAGTGAACGTGAAGAAGGGCTGTGGTACATGAATATTTTCACTTTTGGTTAATCTGCCGGTGATATGAATTTAAAAAAAATAGAGCATCAAACAGTAAATACAAAAAGAAGATAATGAGTAAATAATGAGCAGGATTTTTGATTTCATTCATTTTCAATTTAGCCCCAAGCAGAGTGATCTGTAAAAACAACACTGTGCTCTTTATTACTTGGCAGATTAATAAACATTCTTTATTTATTTCCTCCTTGGCACATTATCAGAGTATTACTGGATACCATGACGACCGCTCCCTGCTGAAAGTAGGCCAGTTTTATGAGAAGAGAAAACTTGATTTGTGCCTGAAGATAACTGATGTTGTTTGTGAGGTTAAATAAAAAAGGAAAAAACAACAAACAATAATCTCACAAACCGAGCTGGTTTATTGAAGGAGAGCAGGGATACACAGAGCAAAGCGGGTCGAGCAGCAAACAGGCTCAAAAGAAGACAGAAAAACAAGCTACGAAATGTTTCATTCAGTTTCCATATCAAACAGGACGCTGCCCTTCAACAAACCTTCATCTTCTGGTGAAACCTCAGACGGTGAAGAGAAGAGCTGCATGTCCACAGAGTCTCCTGATGAAGGACTTTTTACTCCAAACATCTGGCAGATTAAAACCTTTTATTTGTGAATGATCGAGTGAGCAGATCCAAACTAAGCAAACGTGGGTCAAAGAGTTTCCAACCTGAGAGGAAGTCTAAACGTTGAGATAATAAACACAATATGCTGTGCGACGGGTTTCGTCTTCATGTGAAGGACTAAAACAAATGGATTCATTTTTGTTATATTACAAACTCCCTCACAAGCTGAATACAGTCAGTATAATGAATAAAGGGTCTGGTACGGTGACGGTTTACCGTCCGCTGACCTGGATGACTGGTCGTTGTTTGTTATTCAAATCAAACACATCGATAACTGCCTTCCTTTCCTTCCTCACATGTGGAACATCGTCTCAGCATGTCTCAGTGAAAATGTTTTACTTTCCCACATAAAGTGGGACGCCTGATCACCGTTTAGCGAACGACGTCAGTCTGAAGCCTGCGAGCACCTGAAAAACTGAAGTTGCATTTACAAGATTTTCTAAATTCTAGGGATGATGAAGATTTGTGTTGCGTTAGAAAAGAAACTAATAAATCAAAATATTGTCTTTGCGTTTGAATATTTCCCGTTCCTCCCCTGCCTCCGGTCTCTTGGCATCGAGCGTGTAGTGTAATTAAAGCCTTCATTTTTTTTTATCCGCTTGTCGTGTCAGCAGAAATGTTCATTTGGACCGATGCAGATCAGAAAATCTGAAGTCTTCAGGCGATACAGATGACGTGCTCATGTTGTCCTGCAGCCCTAAAATAATCCTCAACTGCAGCTCTAAAACTGACCTTGGGAAGATAAAATCACAGTCCAGCCTGTGATGTCCTGAGGCTGCAGGTGGGTGTGCACTCTGCTGACCTCTGGCAGGAGCTGCATTTTGTGATTTCAATCAATGCAAGTGAGTGATTAGAGTCCAGAGGAGCCTGAACACTGTGTTACTGTTGCGTAATCCCAGAGCATTAACGTGAACCAAAAAGAGAGGCGGCGCTGACAGAGGACGGCTCGGTTGGGTTTTCTTTTTTAGGATGAAGGATGTATATTCTTATATTTAATTATAATGTGTTATAAACTGTATCTACTGATTGGAATTACTTACAGCCGGGTTTGGTCAAACATCCACATGACATCAGGAGTCTTAAAGCAGGACGGCCCACCTCTGTTGAAATAAGGTTTTTAGTCTTACGTTCAGAGCAGGTGTCAGAAACACTTTTATCACAGGTCCTGCTGTTTCCAGTTTATTAACATGAGGCAGCTGATGTGTAAATGGAAACTCTTGGAAAGGTGCCGGGAAAACACAATGAAATGAGGTAACTGGTAACTTTATGCATTATGCCTTCAAACAAATTCAACACTTCCTCTATATTTGTTTCAAATTAAAAGCTCTCAAGAAAACCTTAATTTCTTTTCAAGGCTTTTATTCTGAAACAATTGCAGCAACCTGCTGACTCAAATTGGACAATAACAATTTAGATGAGTAAGCCGGAACAACTGCTGAAAATAGCAGCATTATATTGTTGACTTGAATAAATTAAAGCGATTGAAATATCTAATTTTGACTATTGTATGTAAACTTGCCACCACAGCGGATACGCAACCTTAGAAACGGCAACCTAAATGAGCGAACGTGTCACAGGTGCATTCTGGTCCTTAAACAAATAGCACTACAGAGGTAGGAGGTCTAACCGAGGACTTTCACCCGGGAGACGAGGGTTGGAGTCCGTGAGAAAGAGATAAAGAGATGTGAGTTTATTTAAATAAACCTTAAACCTGACCACGTGGGTTTTGTTGGCGAAACCTCTGGCGCTTTACTTTTCAAGCCGAGTCGAGACAAAACGTGACACTGACACGCTGCAGTGGACTGATGGGTGAAACTGAACCAGCTGTTACTGTACATCGGCTCTCTTCCTTATAATCACAACAAATGAAATGTCTCTTTAGAAACCATTTTATTACTACACAAAATAAAGAGCAGTGAAATCACTACAAGAAGTCAACACACACACTCCTGTCATCTCAGCCGTGACCCAGATAAATGAAGGACGCTCCATGTCCTCTACCATGTGTCTGCAGGACAAAACCAGCTGCATGAGAGTGGGAAACGAGAGGCAGGAGGTGCAGCCTCCAGTTGTCTTGGTCCCAACGTAATCCCACATTAACGGGCCGGCAGGCCGGCGTGCAGATTAACTGGTGTTCGTCGCTTAAACGGGTCAACTCCTCGACCGACACTGCAAGGAGTCACTGAGCAGGCACGTCAAAAGTTCAACAGCACTTTTTTTTATTTAGAAAAATAGATCATTTGACAGAGCGTTGTGTCTAATAAACACCACTGAACTGGATCACTGGCTGTCTGAGCAAACTACTTACATTCACCGGGTTAAAAAGAAAAGCAGCGGCTGGGACGTCCTTTAATTTTGTCCCCTACACAGAACGACAGCGTGTGTTTTTAAATACGTTTCATATAAATACATGTTCCTGACAGCTAAGAGATGCTCCGATGCTCCACCCGACATATGGCAGTCACACCCACCTCACCCCTGTACACAGATTAGGTCCATGAAGAGGGGGGGGGGGGGGCAGTCCATCCATAAGAGGCAATGAGAAAGTCCCTCCATTACACTGTAGCATACACAAGCAGCAACACTGAGCCGCATGCAATAAGAAGATTAATGCTTTCATGGAAAAAGCTGCAGGAGCTACATTTGGAGTGAATGATCTGTTTGGGAGAAAAGTAGAGGAGCTCTTATCCCCGTTAACTTTACACATGAATGAAAATACAAAAACAAAACACTCCTAAGAGACGATGTAATGCTATGAATATGACATATTAATTAAAATGGAGTATTATGCAACAAAAAGTCCATGTTCACGTATACATTTCCTCAGTTAGGGTTAGAGAATCAGACGTGTGTCAGACGTGTGTCAGATGTGTGTCAGACGTGTATCAGACGTGTATCAGACGTGTGTCAGACGTGTGTCAGATGTGTATCAGACGTGTATCAGACGTGTGTCAGACGTGTATCAGACGTGAGTCAGACATGTGTCAGACATGTGTCAGACATGTGTCAGACGTGTATCAGACGTGAGTCAGACATGTGTCAGACATGTGTCAGACATGTGTCAGACGTGTGTCAGACGTGTATCAGACGTGTGTCAGACGTGTGTCAGACGTGTGTCAGACGTGTGTCAGACGTGTGTCAGACGTGTATCAGACGTGAGTCAGACGTGTGTCAGACGTGTGTCAGACGTGTGTCAGACGTGTGTCAGACGTGTATCAGACGTGTGTCAGACGTGTGTCAGACGTGTGTCAGACGTGTGTCAGACGTGTATCAGACGTGAGTCAGACATGTGTCAGACATGTGTCAGACATGTGTCAGACGTGTGTCAGACGTGTATCAGACGTGTGTCAGACGTGTGTCAGACGTGTGTCAGACGTGTATCAGACGTGAGTCAGACGTGTATCAGATGTGTGTCAGACATGTATCTGTGAGTCCTCTTATATAGGGAATCAGCTCGTGAAAATAAATGAGGCCGCAACGACGGCAGTCTTTGTTATTTTGAAACATTCAGTTTACCACAGAAAGCAATCCTTTGTGTGGCAGAGCAGACTCAGGAACCACGCCCAGGTTATTCCTCCGCACCTGCTCGGATAAATCAAAACATCTCTTAACTGGTCTGCAATTTGAACAGCTCCACCATGTTGTTTCTGCGGGTCAGCAGGTTAACCCCGGCACGGCTCTCATGTGCAGCGCAGACACGAGTGGATATCTGTGGAACCAACGATGAGCCACAGCAGCACGACGAGGCAGAGGAGAGATCGGCCCGCCTCAGCCCGTTGACCTCCGACCCCTGCGGAGAGCTGCCCCTCGGGATCCAGAAGGGTCCCGTTGCGGAGGCTCTCGGTACTGTTCCCCATCTCCTCTTGGAGCTCCTGCTGGAGCAGCTTGGAGATGAGGCTGTTGAAGCGGTTCTCCGTGGTGGAGACGATCTCCGAGGAGGCCGTGGTCAGGTTGAGCTCCCCGGGGTCCACGCACGTCCCGTTCACGTTGGTGAAGACCACCTCGCTGAGATCAAGTCCCGCCACGGAGGAGGGTGAGGCGCAGGGGATGTCCCGCACGAGCTTGTAGCTTTCCATCCACTCCTTCAGCCACTCGAGGGAGCAGTCGCACTCCCAGGGGTTCCTGAAGAGGTACAGGCGGCCCAGGAAGTAGATGGGCTGGAAAACAGGGAAGGGGAGGATGGTGAGGTTGTTGCTGTTCAGGTGGAGGGTGATCAGGGAGGTCAGGTTCTCAAACGTGCCCTCCTCGATGTACAGCAGCTGGTTCCGGTCCAGGTACAGGACCTCCAGCTCCACCAGGTCACTGAACCAGGTCTTGGACACATTGGTCAGCTTGTTCCCCCCCAGGTTGAGCATCTTCAGGCGACTGAGACCTTTGAAGGCAACCTTGGGCAGATCAGACAGCAGGTTGTCGTTGAAGTAGAAGTTCTCCAGCCCCACGAGGTCCTGGAAGGCGTAGTCATGGATCACGTTGATGCGGTTCTCCTGGAGGTTCAGGTACCTGAGAAAGACAGAGATGTTTCAGCTGTGGTTTTTACAGGAAGGTCTTCCCACAGCTTCTCACAGCTTCTCACGTTCTCAGTCATTGGCAGGTGGTAAATAATGACTCCGTTTTACCACACTTGCATTTTATCCAAAAAAATCTCCAAATCCTACATTTGGATGGGCAGATTGTACCAGCGACATGGAATGAATAATATTCCTTCACTCCATGTGTTCCTTCTGAAAATGTTTAAAAACGGGTCATGAACCCAGTTTAATCTGTACAACAGGGTCGCTGTCTGCGTTTTAGCTTCTTAAACAGGAGGAAGTGTTGCATTCGCTCAGGATTAATACGCGTTTTGAGTGGTGGTGAATAAAGAGTGAAGGAAGAGGTTCAATGCAATTTTGGTAACAAATTGCTCAAAAACATTTCCTCAATTTGTTCCCAAAATTCTTCCTTGGAGTCTTTACATTTCTTATATGTGCTCAGGCTTGTACTTATGACCTACTGTCCAGCTATCAGCATTCAATATAATTTAATTTGATTTTTAGTGCAACATGGTCACAATACACTTTACGATGAGAACCAATAACCATAATATATTTGCAATGCTAAACGACATTATAAAATAACATGCAAACGTATGTAGAGCAAGGCTGAGCATAAGGGACGGTTCAATGTGAGAAAAGACGAGCCGGTAAAAATGTTAATCGGATTCATCTTCAATTTTTACAGTCCACTCACAGCAAGCTTAAACTGTGGGTGAGTGATTAGTGGATTTATTTTGCCCTGGGTTTTGTCTCTCAGGCTACATACTGACTGACTGACTGCTGTCTGAGAGATAGACTCCTATTTTTGGTCAAAATAAACGTTAAATTCATATTTTTACACTTGTTCTAAAAATGCTACAATTAAACAGCAATTGAATATTTGATATTGCAGAAGGTAGTAAAGAACAGCTCTGATCTTAGAGAAGCTTTTCATAAAAACATTATTATAAATTATGTTTGTTGGCATGTCAACACAAATAGGGATTGTAAGTTTGTAAGTAATTGACACAACGCTATGGAAATTATACAATTGTTGACTTTTAAAGGATGATGCGACAAATCTAATCAGTTCTGCCTGATAAACAAATGTAAAGTGAAACAGCACGCACGTTATTTTTCTCAATAAATCCTGAGAGTTGTTGAACCTGCTCAACAGCTGTGAAGCAGTCGGACCAGTGAGCTCCTGTTTGCTGCCGCAGGAGCAACAACAACTTTAAAGTTGTTCTCGAGCAGTGAAAGAAAATGTGGTGTAACAAGTGTCATTGGAACGATGCGAGTATGAAACAAAACCTTCATTTGAATTTAACAATTACAATTATTGAATAAATGACTGTTTCATTTATATATTATACACAATTCAGTCGTGGCATTATTTGTTTAAATTAAAATGATGTATTTTCAGATAACATTGAAATCTTTACGACTGAATGAACGTCCAGCTGTAAGGAAACAGCAGCATCACAGTGGAAGGCAATTTTTTTGCGCTCGTCACTGTCAGCAGTCATCCAATCACAGTGAAGGAGGGGCGGGACAGACGGGGTCAAGGTCCGCCCTTCAGAGAGCAAATACGAATACGAGCCGAGTTACCAGAATATAACCACAGAGAAGGAAACTGAAGCTGTGAGCGACAGGCGGCCCGGGGCGGCCGGCGGCCATGTTGCCTGTCTGTAAAGATTCTCCACTTCTGCTGCCTTCAGACGGGGTTGTGTTCACGGTTCACCAGAAGAGTCCGTGTGAACGCCACCCTCCAGCGGTCCACGCAACATCTGAGTTCACGAGTTGCGCCGTGTTTGCTGACATTTACAGAAACAGCGGAGGCCGTGGAAGCTCATTGTTCTTCGGATGTGAAGCTCAATATATTGTAATTTGAATATGTAATATTTAGTTCACAGTTTTTCTTCATAATTCCATAACGCATTGGAAGAAACTCCCCCGATCCACTGCTTCTGTCGTTGGGCATTCTCTGCATTATATTTCTCGCCTCCTATCTTGCTAATTGTTAACGCCGTCCATGTTCCTGTTGCCTAGCAACACCGTTCTCGTCAACCTAACCGCTCGAACGCCGAGCGCACCGCGCCACGCCGCGCCGCGCTCACGACTTCGCCTGCCGTAAGCTTGAGCTCGGGTGTTTGAAGGCGGCACAGGAAGCGGGACGTTCCCACCTCTGCTGACTTCCTGCCTCTCGGCGGCCTGTGACTTACTTGAGATTGCGGAGGCCCAGCAGGGAGTTGTAGGCCACCGCCTCGATCTTGTTCCTCTCCAGGTAGATGTGGCTCAGGTTCTCCATGCCTCTGATGGCTCCGGGGATCCTCCGGAAGTTGTTTTGGAAGCAGAGCAGCTCCTTCAGAGCCGTTTGCTCGATGAAGATGCGGTCGGGGATGTTGAAGAGGTTGCAGTCGGACATGTCCAGGCGCACCAGCTTCTTCAGACCCGTAAACGTCCGTGTGTGAAGGTAGCTGATGTAATCATTGTGCGCCATTTTCAGGTCCACCAAGTTGGAGAGGCCCTGCAGGACGGAGGTTGAGCTGTGTGTTAAATAAGTACACTTGAACTGTTTAGTGGACAAGACCTCGAACGACCAACTGAACATCTGGTTACTTCGATCACATCAGGGTTTTGTAGGCGACGACACAAAAGGCTCCAAATGAATTTCTCTGCAGGTTTGGGTCAAGAAACAAGTGACGGCGTTCTGGTGTCATCAATATAAAATCTTTTTTTTAAAAGGAGTTTATTTTCCACTTCAGTCACGCAGGTAGTTTTGTTTTTATTTCATTAAGTTTGGGCCTCATGTTTAATGTTGTCTGCTCATCGATCGACGCTGATCAAACAGGACTGGTGTTGCTCAGATTACACGAATAGACATTATTTTGTTGTTATTGTTTTTCTAATGGAACACTGTAATGGTTCGAGCTCCACCACCAGTAATTGATATTCAAATTAGGTTGTTGCGTTTTGCTGTTACTGTCGGATAAGTTATTATTTTTTGTCAAAATATTAAAACAATAGATAGAAAATGCATATTGTAAGTAAAAATAGCAGCTACATGTTAAGAGAGTGAAATTTCAGCTGTTTTCTTTTCAGTATTGTCGTGTGTTTTCTGTATCTGGTTGTCTGGCAGCGTTTTCTGTTTCTGAGGAAAAACTGAAACATTTTGAACATACTGTATATATACGGGACACACTTGTTACAGAATTGGTGAAGATGTTTTATTCATTCGTTTGTGTTTTCTCTCTCAACGCCACCGTAGAACAGAGACAGGTGTTTTCCTCTGTTCATTAAAGATGTGTCTGATAACTACTTTCATCCTGATGGAGGGAGCTGCACATCGTCACATGATGTGAGCGATGCTTAATGTAAACCAAACTCTTACTACCACTAACAGAAAAAAAGCCCTGACAGCTTACAACAGTCAAGAAAGTACAGCGAAAGCACCGAATTTTTGTTTCTGAGGGTCTATTTTATCCTCCACACGTCTCAAAGTTGTCTTCGTTTTGTATTTTAAAAGATTAAATTGAAACACAACAACATAGCCTGTTATTTCCGGAAAAGAAAACTGGAGCAGACCTTGAAGGCCCCCGGGGTGATGAAGGAGATGTTGTTGTGGCCCAGAGAGAGGGACTTGAGGGAGGGCAGGGTACCGAAGGCCCTCTCGGACAGGAACTTGAGCTTGTTCTTTTCCAGGTTGATGGTGGAGGCCTCGCAGGGAAACTCTTTGGGGAGTTCAGCCATGCCGGTGCGGTCGCAGAGCACGCTGCAGCTCTTCTCCTGGGTGCAGGAGCAGGACGCAGGGCAGGCCCGGACACACGCCCACCGCATCAGCACCGCCTGAGGCAGCAGGCACAGCACCGAGACTGAAGGGAGGACGGGAGGACGGGAGGACGCGAGGGAGCGAAAACAAGTCCGCAGTCAGTCACAGTCACTGCAGCCACAAAAACATGACATCGTTACACTCTAATACACCAGAAGGAAAAAAGAAGAAATATTGATATTTATGTGATTTAACAGTAGTAGCGTGTCGATAACTGCAATTCAACTGCTATAAGTGGAATAAATGATTTCATACATGTTTTACAGTCTGAGGGCAGGAGCTGTTTATGTCTATCATATACTGAATATTATAAAACACCAGAACTTTCCAACCTCTGCATTCTTAACAATGTTGGGACCACAAGTCACACAAAGCTGCTGATGGACATAACACAACTATAACTGATGTTTCTTGGTGTTCAGTAACAAATACAAGTTACACGTTTTGGGAAATATGCCAATTTGTCTTTCTTATCAAGAGTTTGATAAGACGATTGATTTTACTCTCTGTAATGTGAAGCTTCAGCTCGGATGATGTTTAGGGAACACAGGAAAAGAGCGAACTTTGCTGTCACCAAAGTTTTTGGAAAAGCCTTCCAGCTCCCCTGAAACTCAAGCACATAAATGCTGCAGGGATATGAAACCGCGCTTTAATGGACAGACATCTCGACAAAGTCTCGGTAACAACCAGGTGATTGTAGTTCTTAAAACATCAAATTAAGTTTGTTGACCTGAGTCTTGCCTTGCTGGCATCAAAATACTCCACTGTTGTTTTGCAGGCTAATTTTCCCCAAATTCATCAAATTCATCAACCTGTCTTTATTTTGTAAATAATTTTACAGTCGACTGCGTTTGACAAGTCAAAATATCTTTTGTGTGGTTTTAAGTTAAAGTAATGTCAGTTTGCAGATCAACATGAAAATGTCTCCAGAACTTTTGTATGAACAAAATTTTGATCATAATCACTTTTGTTATATTCACATTTCATTTCTTATTAAAATATCATTGATAATCTGCTGTGTAATCTGATGGGGGAAAAAAAAACCTGACCGCAAGCTTCAACTGTACTGCTAACATGCTGAACTAATACGGTTAACAGTACAAGCTTCACACTGGTGAGACTTTTCTTTCTCTCAAATGTTGTGGCTACCTCCGAAATTTAAGACAATATTGACAAGAGGTAGGTAGGTATTTACTTTATTAATCCCCGAGGGGAAATGTTTTCGCTAAAAAGAGGTCCTGGAAGTGCTCTGAAATATTATTTTGACATGACTGAGAGGTCCAGATAAACTAATGTTTGGACCATGTGGTGAGATTTTGTTTGTTTGTTTGTTTGTTTTATTGTCAATCAACCTTAAAATTTGACCAATGCGTACAGAAATTATTGCCATGCATTCAACATTGGGAAGAAAAGGTTAAGGAGACTTAATGGAGCAAATTAGTAAAAACTAAAACTGCGCGGGAACATTTCATTGTGAAAAGCAAACATGTATTGGACTAACCCGTATATCAGGCTATAATTAAATAGCTGTTGCCATCATTTATTTATTTTTGGATGATTTGTCTGGTTGAATCTTTGTTTTTTGTTTTTTTTAATGATATTTCGGCTGTTTCCTTTTGTTTTGCATATAGTTTCTTCTTCATCTTTCTTCTCTTCCTGTCAGTAGATTGTTTGTTTTCATCTCCTGTCTTCTACATCTTCTTCTATCTCACCAACCACCTTCATGTCGTCCCTCAACACATCTATGAACCTTCTCTTTGACCTTCCTCCTCTCCACTCGCCTGTGAGCTCCATCTTCATCATCCTTCTCCTGAGATATGAAGTATCTCCCCTCCGCACATCCGACCATCTCCATCTCAACTGTCTCACTTTGACTGCAAACCGTCTGCTGTCCCTCAAAAACACTCCTTCCTAATCTCGTCCATCCTCATTACTCCCAACGAGCAGCTTACGTCTTTCCATCAGTGCACCGCCTCTAAACCACAGTTTCACATCACTCTCCTCCACCCTGCCTGCACTCTGTTCCTCTCTTAGACACTCTTTTATATACTCTGCTCTCTTTTGTACAAATGTGTTCATGATATTCATCAACCAAGATTTTTGGCTGAAACTTTTCCCTTCTCCCTCCAGTTGAATGTGATTCCGCACAAAATGAAATGTGACCGATTCATCCCACAAAAACCTACAAAACACATCAGTAAATACATTTTTCCTTTTAAGAAGACATCCCCCCTCCACCCCCCCCCCCACACACACACACACATTGATATTAAATTGCTGTTTGCAGCAACACAAGGACACTGATGGAGTACTGATTGGATGTTGGAGTCACGTTGACTGGCGGGCTGGAGGCTGAACTGTCTCTCTGCCAGCTGCTGGTGAAACGATGATGTGATTAAGAAAGAACAGCTTACATCAGAGATTAGCCCCACAACAATAGGTATTGTCTGTGCCTGGGATGTCAGCCTCGATCCAGTTCACGTTAGCTCAACTTCAGCCCTGCCTTTTAGTCTGATCAATCAGCCTGTGTTGGAGCACAAAATTCCTGAAAATCTTTCAGTAAGCTCTGACCCAGTGTGGGTTTAAACTGAGGAAACTAAGCCATTTATACAGCTGAAGAGGAGGAATACAAAAAAAAAAATGGTAGAGAAGTGAAGGGATTGAAACTGACCAGTAAGAGTGATGAGAGTCATTACTGTAGTCTCTCATCTGGGACATGCCAGGATTAACGGAGGTCTGAAATGGCACAAAAAGAACACAGCAGCACTTAATGATGAACTTTTATAAACTTTTATATAAATATGTAACAGAGCCAGTTGCTGAATGTGTGTAGGTGATCCAGTTTGGAGGACAGTTTCAGCAACATCACCTAAATAATAATGGTGAAGCACACGCAGGTACAATCTTAGATGTTTGCAAATGCTAATTGAAAGTAGATCCCAGCCTGGGAAAACACAGAGCTGAAGGAACGCAGAGATGGAGGCGACATACCTGTAGATCTTTCCGGACAGTTGCATCCATGTGTGTTAAAAGTCCCTAAACAAATGTCCATGCATGTGTCCATCCTGTCCGTCCCATATCAGTCCGCACGGAGCACCTTCAGCAGCATAACGAAGCAGAGCTCAGCGGACTCAACCGCCTGACACGTCCTCCAGCTAAAAATGGAGGTGGTTGTGTTGTTTACGCTTCATCTTCCCCTCTTCACTGCGCGCGCTGTGGGTGGGTGTGTTGTTGATGATGGAACACACACACCAAAAAGCCATCTCTTAATGGCAGTCAAATCCCCTGGATGGAGGGATGGAGGGGAGGAGGGGTGGGGTGGGGGTGGGGGGGTGGGGGAGATGGAGATGGAGATGGGCGGCTGGCAGGATTACAGGAGTAAAGCGAAGCTCTCATCAAACCGCAGCGGGAATTCAGAAACACACAGATTACACCCGACCAGCGCGCGCGCACACACACACACACACACACACACACACACACACACACACACACACACACACACACACACACACACACACACACACACACACACACACACACACACACACACACACACACACACACACACACACACACACACACACACACACACACACACACACACACACACACACACACACACACACACACACACACACACACACACACACACACACAATGGATCACACACACACACACACACACACACACACAGGAGACCAGGAGACCAGGAGATCAGGAGATCAGGAGATCAGGAGACCAGGAGATCAGGAGATCAGGAGACCAGGAGATCAGGAGACCAGGAGACCAGGAGATCAGGAGATCAGGAGATCAGGAGACCAGGAGATCAGGAGATCAGGAGATCAGGAGACCAGGAGATCAGGAGACCAGCAGGCCATCAGCGGTGTGATCTGATGACCGAGGCGATCAATACAATCTGTTAAATAAGAGTAAACTGAACAAGCTGTACGGAGCGCCATCTTTAACTGTAGCTCACTTCACCCGACTTAAAAACCTTTTTCTCAACATGACATGGAAATTATACAACAGGCTTTTAATGGGTGTCACTGACTCTGCAGTTATGAAACCTACTCAGCACATTAAGACCACGTGGCCTTCCTAAAGTAACATGAAAAACCTCCCCAAAACTGCGGTAAACACGGCCATTATGCGGGATGAAAACCCCCGTTTGGTGTTTTGTGCCTAAAAAGCTCCCACAGATGGTCCGACGGCAGACACGTCTGCGGGAGCAGGAGATACGGCTCGCTAATGTCGACATAATGCGTTTCACTCCAAAGTTCAGAACAAATGCTTCCTGCACATCTGGTTGCATCGGGACGACACGGCATCAGTGTCGGGACAAACCTCTGGATTTGGGACATCAGGGAGACTCGGCACACCCAAACACGCCGGCCTTTTATGACAGCGCTGGCGTCGTCAGACAACTCAAGACTCTCAGCAGTTAGCTTCAGTTACCACAGACCAAAATAATCTGGAAGAGTTGAGCCGGTGGACTGCTGCGGCTCTAGGAGGGATGGACTGGATCATTGGTGACGCTTTAACCACAAAAGGCCAAAGGTCACCTTCACTGACATTAGAATGTTCTGCAAAAAATACCTGGCTGGTGTTGTATCTCAAATTATTGTCCCCAATCGTTTTCCCCGAGTCCGTTGATAGAAGCAGTCTTTTAGGCATTTACCGGTTTTAGTTGATTTTTATTAAGCGTAGTTTACAAGATATCTTGGAGAGCCCAACATCAACCTGAGGTCTCTTTGTTGGAGTCTGACTTCCCCCTTTCCGGCACATACACTTATACTATAGGAAGAGGCGTTACCTAGGTTGTGGCGGGACATTTGCATAGTATGTTTGTCTCAGTACTTTTCCACTGTCCTCCGTTTGAACCACATCTCCCTTTTGATCTGATAGTGAGTTGCACCCTACTGTGACCCCAACGTGTTAAGTTCCTGCATAAGCCATGTGTTCTACAATGCTTACAGTCAGTATGTATTTTGTGCTTCTGTGCTAGGTTATGTTTACAACAATACAGCACACATATATATATCATATCATATTACTTACATATAGGTCGTACCATCACTACCAATCTTAAGGTGTAGACAAAAGGCTGTGTATGTAAATGAGAGTGATACTGCTTGGCCAAACCAAAAGGTCACAGTAGGAGGTCTGCAACCTGTGGGGTCACATACTGTTGTTCTTTGAAGCATTATCAGATGGCTGTCTGGAGGACTCCAGGGGGTGAAGGAAGACAACCCCCTCCTCCACCAACCAACCAAGGATACATCAATATACATGACTTTTAGTGGAAGACAACCCAAATTATATTGTATTAGCATACAACATATGAGCCCTCATATGCACTAAGCAGATCTATATTCCACACTGGTTATAATTGAACAGGACTCAGGAACGTGAGGTGAGGTTGAGAGCAGAGTCCACGTTTGTGTCTGATGCTGAATTACTCATCTTTGGTCTCCACCTCCACCTGCAGATGTCTGTGAAGCATCGACGTTTTAGATTTTATAACTTCAATATTCATATTTGAAGCATTGTCTACTGTCATGGTTACAACCGTGTTATATCCAAGCAGCTTTATTGGACAAGGCCCTTCAAAGTCTTCACTACAATACAGATCTGAAACAAACTGCATGAAGGAAATATTAGAAACGTGTCTGTGTATCAGTCCAGTCGAGTTAACATCTCTTTACAAGTTTCACCAAAACCTCAACAAAAAGATTCACTGAAATAAAGTGCAGCTGACACCTACAGGTGAACTCACCACCTTCTCAGAGTTGAAAGGTTCAGTGTATGTTGAAATAAACAATTGACGGGTGTTTGTTTTTTTGTTGATATTTTCTTCAAGTTATCATAAAAAAGTAATTTATGAGCTTTTATGATCTCAGAAAAAGAATTTCCCCCAAACTGCTGCCACAGTTGGAAGTACAACACGGAGATATGATGATTGCACCGTGGAACATTAAGGTTTCAGTAGTTTGGTATGGTGGTGAAGTTTTGTTTCAGGTGTGAGGTTTTAAAATGAAAGCTACCGTGTGTGTGTGTGTGCGTCTCTACCGCGACAACATTTAACTCGGTGAGCTGGAAAATAACACAACCGACACAGCTGAATTTACAAATGAAATCTTTATGTAGGTTTTTTTTTCTTCCAAAAAAAATGAAGCCCATCCAATCTCTACCAAATTGAGTTTCGCCGCCCGTCTGCCTCGTATCCACACAAGGCAACAGGCTGTTTGCTACAGGTCTTCTCTGCACATCTACAGTAAACAAGTCTTCAGGAAACATGCTTGATTTTTCCAGATAGTTTTTTGCATTCAAACATTTTATTTTGGTAAAATCATACAATTTGCACAGCTGAGTATTTCCCATGCAGTGCAGTAGCCTATAAGCTAGTACAGAAAAGCAAAGTCTACATCTAAAGAGCTCCAGGGTTCTCCAGAGATGGTGGAACAAGTCTCGGGTTTGTGCCTGCGACAACATGCGCAGAGCTCCTGTTCGTCTCCAGCAGCTGCTGAAAACCTGCTCCACATTCAAAGAGAACTCCAGAGGAGTCATATATGCAAATACAACAATGAGAATAAACCACATGTTTGTTTCGTTAAGGATTGCCATGTGCCAGACATTCACTGGAGAAAAATAATTATCAGGTCAAATTAGATTAAAGAATCAATAATGCACACAATTGGAGAATCTGAACACTTCTGCACTGATATGCTTAGGAAATTTATTTGCTCTTTTGACAGCTATATTCCAAACCTTGGCATGTTTGTTCAATTCCGTTTTCAAATTTTGTTGACCAATTGGTATATTTCTAATAGATGACTGGCCCTGAGGAGGCCCTGAAACAGCTGTGGATATTATTTACCGAGTCCAATGTATCTTAAACATTAAAAAGCTCACACTACCCCGAAATATATAAATTTCACGCATACAGGTGACATTCAACATTCAAGTGCCAGTGTTTTTTGTACTGTCTTTTGGTCAAGTTTCTGAAACTTTCAAAGAATCACTTTGAGGCTTACAAAAATAAATATTTGTCAAAAATGCTTAATAAATTACACAAAACTAGCAGCAAAAGTAGAATCTAGAAATCTGTGCAAATGGCTAAATTCCCCCCCGACTGCTAAATCCCCTGGTCCCAAATAAATCCTGGTTTAAACGTTGAGAACCCTTCCCCTTTGTAAACAAGCTGCGTTTTTCACAATCTCCTCACACACAATATTTGGAAGCTTAAGGACACATATCCAAGACATCTATATAAAACTCTAGATGTGCAATAAAACAACTTCAGTAAAACTTGATGGGCACGACGTACAAGGGCCTACACACCTAAATCAAGTAGCACCATTCAATCTCTCAAGTTCTCAACACTGTCAGTGCATCTGCTTTTAGATCAATTTCTTAAAAAAAAAAAAAAAAGTAAGGTTTCAAGGCACAACACACCCGATGAGAAAACTGGGAGCATTTGGAGGCGAAACGCCTCGTGTCTCTCAGCCTCCCGACGGCTGCTCCTCTCCGAGAGGAAAAGCCTGCTCTGATTTAGATACATGTCTGAGAGCAGATGAATTCCCAGAGGACCTGACAGTACTTAATGTTCCAAAAAGGAAGTGGACACTCCCTCGTCTTTGGCCACCTCCACAGTTACACTACACAGCAATGGAAACCAAAGCCTCTGACAACGGCGGTGCACTGAGAACCGTGCCCACGCCCACCCCGTTCCCCTAGAACCCCCCAAGTGATCGGAGCGCTGCTCGACACCGCTCCTCGCTGTTTCATTGAAAACCTCAGTGATCATTCAAATGCCTGTCTCTTAAAGATGAACCATGCCTCCAACGCAGCTTGAAAAGAGAAAACGTTTGTAATTAAGTTAAGCCTGCGACTCAGATTCACGTGTCTTTCCTCCTTGACCAAAAAACAAAACACTTGCAAGCGTAGAATACCATCTGGGCCTCGTGGTTACAGGTCGATTCAGTAAACACTAACACCACGCTGTGCCCCCCCGATGCTGTGGTCCTTTATGCAGCCATTTTGAACTTCACTTTCAAGATGGCAGGCATTTTTTGTTTTGATACATATTTGTAGAGAAACGATTCAAAAACAAAAATCAAAAAACTGACTCAGTTTTTCAATTTTGCATACACCTGCACCAAAAATGTCTCAAGTAAAAAGAAACAAAAAACACCGCCCACTTAATGTAGCTAGCACTTGGTAACATACTAGCTGCCGTAACACTGTCAAGTCAATTGAAAAGTGTGGAGTAACAAGTTCCAGCATTGACGACTATTGTTTCAACCTCAGCGATAGTTGGCACTGAGCTTAATGACTTCTGTGTTTTTAAGATTGCAAATAGGAATGGCTATTTCAAAGACTACCATGTCCATAAAAAGGAGCCTGTCCAGGATAGAGTGAGCAAAAAAGAACAAGTAAAACAAGTGTAACTTTGTCCCTTAGGATTAAAATACGGTTGCTTCACAGAGTGGCCCAGTTTGTGGTAGATATAGTTAATGGCTCCATTAGCTGTTTGACTATAGAAAAGGCTACATGATGTTCCTGCAATAAATTTGAAGTTCAAATGGAGTCATGACTCGTCGAGCCACAACGCCCCAGTGTTTGCCAAGGTTTGATTAAGTCCAAGCTTATTATATACCTTTCTAATATTTTTTTCACCAAACAAAATAAAAACAAATTTAGAGCTCTTGGCCATGTTCATCTGGTGAAATGAAAACATAGATTTCCATACATTAACATACAAATGATCCTCAGGTTACTCAATTGGGGTTTTTTTTCCACAAAAAGAACAAAAATACTTTTAACAATGAAAGTCCGAGGTTGCTATCGGACAATGCATGTCAGCATCCATGCTCACTCTGAGGTGTGCAAATCTCTGCCGTCTCCGGTGCGGTGCACGTGCTGGTGACTTTCCTTTGCGTCGTGCTGCACTTCCTTTTTGAGAGAAGCGAATGGCAGAGAACCAGGGTTGGTAATGTACTGTGCGTCAGTGAAGCTACACAGGGAGGGTTGTTATGGTCTGGCTTAAGTTAACATGTGGTTTCCATTGGGTTGGGTTGGCATGGCAACCTATTCCTATGGTGACTAGTTGCCCCACCAATCCACACTACCAGAGTGGCTGTAATTTCCTCCGTAGCCATCGTTGCCGTAGAAGTTGCCACCGAATCCACCTGTGAAGGACGATTGTAAAAAGGTCAGTTAGCCGAGCGGCGACAAACATCATTTCAACATGTAACCGAGCTTTGAGCAACTCGTTTAGACACCGAGCCCTTTACGTGACAACAATTGTGATTGATTTAAAGTCCCATATTCACTCTGAGCTCTGTTTTTGGTCTCCCCCATCTCCTGAGGATTTGGAAATGTCCGGCTCTTTAGCTGCCACTCGCGCCACCGTTTCATGTTCTTTTTTTTTAGATTAACGTATCAAGCTACCAGGTGTGTTTCTATTCAGCGGTGAACTTCTCACCAGTTTTGTTATCAGGAACATCAACCTCTATACAGTAAAATTGCACGTTAAAAAAAGAAAAGACATTTCTACGTGGAATGTAGCATTCAAGTAAAGCAGAGCCAAAAGGTTGAGGAAATGGTTTCCTTACCTCCGCTGAAGCCTCGGCTTCCTCCGTGGCCTCCAGCTCCACGACCCGGACGGCTGCTAGTGAAGTTCCCAGCGCCGCCGGGCGTCTGACGGTAGTCTCTAGCTCCGAAACCGCCCGAGAACCTGAACGGGACAAGAACGTTTGTTCGTAAGACACCGACAGTACAGACTTTCTGGTGCTATGACGAGCTAAAAATCAGACATGGCTAATGTTGAATCATATAATTAGAAATGTACAGCAGCAAAAGTTCAAATGTTTCACACCTCCAGTTGCTTCAGAGGAAACATACAACTCCGTGTCAATGAAGACAAATGACATAATACAATGTGACACACTGGATGTATCCTCCTTTGTTCCACATATCAACTCATCCACTGGGCTTCAAACCGTCAACAAGAACCTGCTTCCAGAAATGCGGCCGATATGAACGACGACAAACGGTCAGATTGTAAAAGTCTAATTGTCCTTTAAGATTTAAAGACGGCCACGTGGAGGGTGTGCGTGGGACAGTTACCTCTTAGAGCGTCCTCGGGTGGTGCTCTTGTGCTGGTGCTCGTAGGCCAGGCTCTCAAGCCAGGAGGGAACCTCCTGCTTGGCCTCAACCAGAATGTCCAGCAAGTCTTTGGTTATGTTGCTGTTTTTGTCGTTAAAGAACGACGTGGCCAGACCTGCACAAAACAATGAGATTATACAGTCGTTAAAATGTTAATGTGGTGTAACGCAATCAAACTTTCCTTTTAAAAAAACAAACCCCTCTTACCGAGGTTGCCCACACGTCCCGTACGGCCAATACGGTGAACGTACTCCTCAATGTCACTGGGCAAATCAAAGTTAATAACGTGCTTCACATTGGAGATGTCCAGACCTCTGGCAGCCACCTGGAAAACAGGGAGAAAGAAAACTTGAATATCAGGATCAGGGACGAACGCACAGCAAAGATGGTATTTTTGTCCCTTAGTGACGAAATTTAACAATGTTGGTTATTTGAACAAAGGCCATTAAAAGGTTATTTATGACACCTTTAGGCAAAGATCAATAAACATGATGTATTTTAATTTTTGCTTTTTTAAGCACAGTAAATACTTGAAGGACTTCTTCCTAGTTATGATGCTGGCGCCTAAGATGGACCAATTAAAAGTTCAAGATAACATGCTGAAGTCCCAAATAAGACATATTAAAGTTGTGAATTCAACACTTTTAAAGTAGCTGACATGAAAGAATTAAAAATGGTATCATGATCAATTTATCAAAATGAAACCCCAAGATAGTTTGATGATTCAGCACCTTCAGTTGAAATCAAATGGAATCAAACTGGTCCAAGTTACTGCTGATGTTTACACATATTGGCAAAAAAAACACTTTTGTGATGAACAAGAATTTGTAAGATTACTTACAGCTGTAGCCACCAAGATGGGGCAGCGTCCGGACCGGAACTGATGCAGAGCTTCCTCTCGGTCTCTCTGGGATCGGTCTCCGTGGATGCTGGTGCAGGCGTAACCCTCGTGGTAAAGGAAGTCTTCCAGAGCGTCTGCTCCTTTCTTTGTTTCCACAAATACCAGAGTCAGCGATTCTTTACCTGTGGAGGCACAAGTAAAGGGGGACGACACAAAAAGGGGGAGGGGGAGGCACAGCAGGATAAAGAGTATGAATGGGGAAAAAAAAAAAAAAAAAAAAAAAAAAAAGATAAATTACCTGGGACAAAGCTATACATGGATTTTTTTTTTTTACATTTAAATAAGAACTTAAACTATCATACTAAAAAGGCTGGCAATTGAAATTATGTAAAATAAAAAAATAGGGCAAAATGACAACTCAAATGGAGACAGGTTGCATAAAAAGCTTTACATTTACTGACAACCATTAATTGACAACAGTAACTTTTTTTTAAATTTTTTTAAATGAAGATAATAAAAATCACTTCATTATATTTAAACAGCTGAATTGTTAAATTAGGTTACAATCCAGATATTTGACATTAATGGCTATCAGAATCAAAGCTTAATAATAAATGACTGAGGGGTGATGGGTAGGACAGGCCATTGCAAGTGGCATCATTCACAGCTAACCCTGCAACGGTTGTGCCAATGTCATCTGGCACAAGCCAGGAAAAATAAACTACATTCATCAAAGCTCCAGCTTCTCCATATTATTTCAGCCACCAAGTACTTTCCAAATAACTGGCCTTTATTTTCTGCCCAATCAGACTGAACTGTTCAGTAGTAACCAGACACCCAGCTCACCATTTCCATGCGGCTGAACAACAACAAGCCTTTGCTTGTGCTTTAGAAAGGCTGTTCAAGACATGAAATACACATCACTTTGCGTTTTGTGGTGGCAGCCACAATAGTTACCACGGAAACGGCATAAAAGCTATGCATTTTATTTCTTTGGGAGAAAGTCAAGTTACGGACTCGGGACTTCGACAATAAAAGGAGTAGAGTTTGTGAAGGATGGCTCAACAGAACATTAAAATGAACCTCAACATTAATTGTTGTCCCTGTAGCCGTTGAAGTGGTCTAAACCTGATCTACGGAGACAGTTGTGCTGACTGAAGTAACAGATCAGTGCCATTAAATCTGTCGGAGCCATCTGACTCACTGAAACGCAGAGCTCTTTCTAATGACAACCAGCCAACATGATCGTGTTGAGCCAGCTGACCTTAGTGCCACAGCTGAAACACTGCAACACTACGCTAACTGGAACTCCCCTTTCACTGGGGACATCTTGTACTATTGATTATACAATTCGAGGCAAACGCTACTGTTGGTCCTACAAGCTCTTATTGGAAATGAAAAACAAAACTGAGGCAGTGTGTCAGCTGGGGAGCAGAGGGACAGGATGAGCTGTGGGATGTGATGTTTCTGGCTTGTGGGTCAGAGTGAAGTTATGGTATGTTCACACTTACCCGGTTTCTCTGGGGCTTCAGTCACATTTTCCTGAACCTCACTGGGAATAACTAAGATAAAACCAAACCGGCCAGTAAACGCAAGGCTGCTCAGTAACACAACTTTCACAGCTTTAGATCATCATGAGAAGAAAACCCCTTTAAACATGGCAAGTGACTTCAATGGCTTCTCACCCATGCAGGAGATTTTATTGTGATATTATATTTTTCACCCCAAGGTCTTTCTATAATGAACAATTGTTAGCAGATATGTAGCAAAGTCAATATTAGCTTGGTATGGGGCAGACTGACAAACAGGATGGTGGGTTAGAGCCCAATGTGACCTTCATGTGAGGAAATAACAACCTTTTCATTAGTGAGTGAGAGTGCTTGCGTGTGTGTGTGGGTGGGCATTTCATACCTGTGGCATTGAGCAGGTCAAGAAGGAAAGACCTCTTGTCAGTGTCTTCTACCCAGACCACCTTCTGGGTGATGTTTTCTGAAGTGGAACCAACACGCCCCACTGCCAGGAAGATGTAGTCCTCCAGGAAGTCACGAGCCAGGATCTACGAAGAAAGAAAAACAATTATTTATACAACGCATGAATAGACAGATACCGAGCAGAAGAAGTAAGATTGTGGGATGCGCGTTAAAGGCCCAATGTACCTGGATCTCTTTGGGGAAGGTGGCACTGAACATCATGGTCTGACGGACGCCTTTAGGTGGCATTGTATCTTGCTCCACAATGCGTCTGATCTGTGGCTCAAAACCCATGTCCAACATGCGGTCAGCCTCATCCAGGACCAAGTAGCTGCAGACACATTTTAATATTCAATGACCGATATGTTCTGGCGTCAGATGTTTTAATTTCACACATTTTGTTAGTTTCAAATCTCTGCGTGTGCTGTACTGACTTGCAGTAGTCCAGACCGATCTTGCCCCTCTCCATCATATCAACCAGACGTCCAGGTGTGGCCACCAGCAGGTGACAGCCTCTCTCCAGCTCTCTTATCTGTTGGCCAATATCAGCGCCGCCATACACCACGCAGGGACGCACCCGTGAGCGATAGGCAACCTGACAAGTTGGAAGAAAAGGGAAATTATTACGGTTCAAGACTGAACATTTAAGCTCGTCTTGCACAGCCAGACGTGTCTCCACTGGCATGTTTGCATTTCTTTTAACCAATCCTAATTGTATTGGACTTGGAGCTCACCTTTCTCGCCTCATCATAGATCTGCAAGGCCAGTTCTCTGGTGGGAGCCAGGATGAGGGAGATTGGGTACTGCTTACGGCGGCCATACCGTCCATTCTCCTAAGAATCAAAGAGGTGTTTATTAAAACAGGTCAAAAGGTCATATGGAATATGTTCCTGTACATTTCCTTCCCCTCACTACCTGTGAACTGTTCTTGGTGGCCTGCAGAGCATCTCCGGGCCCTTCAGTGAAGATCTGACTGAGCACTGGCAGCAAGAAGGCAGCCGTCTTACCAGACCCTGAAACACAGCAGGAAAGTAGTTACTTTAGGATATACAACAAAAGCCAACAAATAAAACCATTAAGTCAAAAGGTTAACACAGTATGAGCCATCAATCTATGCTTTCTATTTCTAAGTTTAAAAAAACAAAAACCATCAGAAGGCTGGTTGGGGTACGAGAGGATGTTAAGTGCACACAGAGAAATACTCACCAGTCTGGGCGCAGGCCATCAGGTCTCTCTTGGACTTGATGATGGGAATAGCGTACTTCTGGACTGGGGTGGGACGAGTGTAGCGACTCAGGGCGATGTTGCTCATGATAATCTCCCCCATGTCCACATCATGGAACTAGAAAAGAATCAAAACATACCGTCAGTATAAAAGATACCAACTGTTCTACTAAAACCTTTTAAAGTGTATTTTTAAATCAAACCATACAAACAAAACAGATGACAGCAGAAACTTACACTATCAATGTTGGGTGGGCAGTTGCTTCCGGTGGCTTCCACGGGAATATCATCGTATTTCTCAAAATTTATGCCAGTGTTGCTTGCAGAGAAAAGTTCACTGGAAGAGGAAGTTTGGCAAAACAATGTTTAGGTTAAATGCCAATAAAGACAGCTGTTATTTTAGTTATTTGTGAGCAGAATCCTTCTTACTGTTCCAGGCGCTCGCTGGGAGCAGTGGGCTTGGACCAGTCGTCCTCTCTGGAGTCGTCCGCCCAGCGGCTGCTTCCTCCACCAGCAAAGCCCCCGCGCTCATATCTGTACACATGCACAGGGACTGTTCAAGTTTGGAGCTCAAATAACACCATTTATTTTCATGTCTGCTTTAATACAAGGTTGTCTACACCGCTCGGTCCTTTCCTTCCTTGAAAAGAGAATTTACAAGGCAAACTATATTTGGCAGTTTTCATTATATCTTCTCTAATAGCTGTAGGAAGAATAGCTAACCTTGCAGAGTCAAACTTGAGTACCGCCATTTTATTTTTTCCTTTTTAGATTTGACATGTGAAATATCAAAGGTCTTGAGTGATTGTGAGGCTCTAAAGTACAACTATGGCAGTAGTGTTTTACAGGCTCTAAACAGTAAATAATTAAAATAAGTGAGCACTTCAGGGTCCGTGTAGTTTCAGAACAAACCTCTTACATACTGGTTAGGTTCAACATCTCTGCTAAATGAGCTATTTTAGGTCAAACTGAAGCCAGTATTTAGTCTGCTACAGACAGAGTATAGTATTAAATATAACAATTGTACAGACCTTCCTCTTGATCCTGCCCCACGGTCATTGAAGAAGGTAGACTTGGACCTATCGTTACGTCCTCCGAAGCTGTTGTAGGCTGCATCCCTGGGAGCTCCTGTCCAGCCGCCCTCTTTGTTTTCGTAGTTGCCGAACCCTTTAATGGAGACAACCGGGGTGTCAGTGAGTGACTTGGAGTGTTTTTAGTAAATCAGCAGGCAGTCATCACTGGATGATGCCAGTTTCTTACCAAAAGCCGAAAAAAGTACCCTGGTTCCCCAAAAGCAAAATGCCATTCATTGTTTAAATCAAGTTGTTTTGAATCAAAGTGCACAGCTAATGTTGCTAATTACTGAAAAAGCATATGCAGAGTAATAAAAGAATTTTGATAGTGTAACAACTGTTTAAAAAAGGGGTGGGGGAGGGACGAGTTTGCATTTAAAACTACCCTCAACAACTAAAGCTCAAGTTAGACACTTTAGAGGACAGGATTTCCCACCTGCATTTTGCAATGGTTGATTAAACGAGCCTCCACCCCTGTTACCACGGTAGGCGCCGCGCCCACCTCTATCATTGCGAGGGGGTCCACGCCCTCCAAAGCCCCCATTTGTGCGGTTGTCATGGTAACCATTCACAAATCCATTGGTGCGTCCACCATCCCATCCAGGTGAATCTTCATGAAGAGACACACACACAAAAAATATAAAAAATAAGAATAAGAGGCTCTTGAGGTAATTCATTAAGCTGCACATGTTTCTGGTTTGTGTCAATGAGCAAGTACACATTTGGCTGTACTCCTATTCCTTACTATCCATGAGCCTCTCGTCTATTGCTGACATCATGTTAATCTGATTTCCTGACAGGTGGGATTCGAGCGACTCCAGTAGTTTAGAACCAGACTGAAAGCTCAAAAAACAAACAAACCCAGCAACAACATTTGTGTTACAGGTTGTCCAAAACAAAGAAATGCAAAAGCAAGTCCTCTTCTGTACAAGACAAAAGAGAGATAGAGTTTTAGGTAAAACCGAAGTAACCCTCCGTTTTGTTTAATACCATTTACCCAGACCCTAGCTTTGTTATTTGTGTGGAATGACTTGTCTGTACCAAAAGACCTAATGAAGCCCATCTCTGCCTGTATGGGACATTTACCACAACGATCTGCCCAGCTTTGGACACAGGCTGTGTCATCGCTCCCATCGACGGACACACCGATGAGGCTGGTAAGAGGGGGGGGGGGTGCCCAATGGCCAGTTAGTGCTGCTATACAGTAAGGCTGGCTAGGTAGCCGAGGCTATGCCACAACAGCATCAAGGGGCAGACCAGCCACACAGATCTAATCCCTGATTAGTCACGCTGATTATAGATCTGTGGTGACGCTCTTACACCCGAGGGTCTACAGGTGAAGCCTTCTTTCACGGTGCCCATTTTTAAATAAGCAAAGGAAAAGCCTTGTAACGTCACAAGCGCGCACCAATCTGTGCGTCGTAGACCAATCCATAGCCTAGACAAGGGATGGCAAATTTTTCTGACACCGATCTGAGTGATTAAATTCAGAGTATGATGACACTATACAAACAGGCCCGGGTATTAAATCAGACATGGTATTTTCTTAACAGACTCAAAAGGTAGGTGACAAGATTGAGATTCTGGTCAGTTCAGGGAGGATTTGGACCGTCTAACGTCCTTTTCACACCTGACATTAACTTGTCTCATGGGTGACCCGTTCACAAGCTGACCGCTACGTCTGTTCGCACATTGGAATACGTCAAGTGAACAGTTGGGATTTGATCTTACTTCGCTGCTCCATACGCAGTCTTTCCCTGACCTGGCATGTTGCATTTAAGAGATTATTACTATTGTAGGTGAACAGTTTCACATCATTACAATAGCGCCAGCCTGGTGCGAAGCAGAACCTAAATTCACTGGATATTTGGGTCTGGGGATGCTCCATAGAGAATCGTTTCCAGACGTTTTTTCCAGTCACCGAGAGTTGCCCTCGTCACTGTCACCAGCCGTCCAATCGCAGTGAAGGAGGGGCGGGACACCGGCGGTTAACCACAGATACTGGTTACTAATCGGTCCACCCTTCAGTGGCTGTGCAAATACTTATACAGGCCGAGTACCCAGACTGTTATTAACAGCAAAAAAAAACCTGAAGCTGCGAGTGACTGTCGGCGCAGCCAGGCTACAATATCACATCACAGACACCAAAACAAACCAGATGAGGACACTGAGCAGAGGTGATGAGCGCCAGGCTTCAATTGTTTGCCTTCTTTTATTTTTTGTACAAAATCCAGGACAAAAGCTGAAACTGTTCCCAAAACGTTCGTAAATAGGAAAAAATTAAATGTCTGAACCCAAGTTGTGATCGGCTCGCCCAAGACGTATTTGTCAGGTGTGAAGAGGGCCTCAGACAGACCTGCACTGAAGTGCATGCGGACTATGCAGACATTTTGAATACTTACTACTTTATTTTACCTTAACAAGCACAGTGTGGTAAAATTAACTACAAAAACACGATAATACCCTACATCAGGATTTGTGGTGGAATTTAGTCACTCAGACTGGTATCAGACAAAAATGATGCATGTGGACTCTACAAACATGGCAAAGCACACCGTGCACAAATGTCGAAACCTGACCTTCAGAGAACACAATGCACATGACTCCAATGTTTGCATCAAACCAAAACAAACATTAAGTTTGGCCAAATCCAGAAGTACTTGGAAAAATAATGCAAGCTACACCTAAGCGTAATCTTACAAGTTGTAATGCTCAAAGACAAAATCATACATCAACACAAAAAAATAACTATCGATTCTACCCAACAATTGACACAGACTACCAGAAAAACATTCCTCAAATCAACTGTTGAGTAAATCATTTAATCACAAATGCCAACAGGCCAAACCTGATAATCACCTTACTTTGAAATAACCTTGCAGAAACAAACATCCCTTTCAGACTGGTGCTTCATTTCAGGAGTACTCAATCATATGCCAACGAGGGGCGACTGTATGCAGGTTTCTGTTCCATGTACTCACCAGAGAGGTGATCAAAGAAATGACCTGGAGCAGCGAGTTGTTGGAACAAAAGCCAGCATGCACTCTCAATAGTCCCACTCAGTACATTTCAATTGTCTGCTGTGGGCAGAGACAATAAGCTACAAGTTCCACGAAGAACTCAAAAGAACAGAGAGGCTTGTGATTAACGAGTGGGAGTGAATGATGTCAATGCAGCAATGTAAAGTTCAGTTACTTTGCAAAATAAAGTTCCTGTTTTGACTTCATGAGATGCAAATAGAGTTTAAATGGTTGGAAAATGTAAAACAAATTTGTCTCAATTCACTCTCAGCTGATATCGTCTCGTTATTAGTAAGGCAGCCACAGTCGTGATGCAGTGCAATGTTTAAGGCACCATCACCATGCACCAAAAGCAACCTCATCTGCAAGCTTTGACATACACTGTGTTTGTGCTTCTTTCAAGTGACAATGACAAAGCAAGGGCACATTGATTTTGCCCCATTGTTCAGCTTTAGACACTAAAACTCATCCAACAAGTAGATGGTATGGCATGCAGGTATGAGGTCAAGGTATACCACATCTGTTTGGCCAACCCCCACTGAAGGCATGGTAAAAGGCAAGCTCTTGAGAGGCCAGTCTTGGGTAACCTGAGCAAAGGTGGGAAGCAGGCTATAAAAAGATTCACCCAGAACTACTGGCTCATGCAATACGAGTGTTGGGTTTGACTTTACACTAATGGTTACCAATCTTATAGTCTGAAGTAGTTATTTCTGTGTCTTTGCTGACACTACCTGCCATGGTTGTGGGCACTGCTCAGAAGAAACTTGGGGGACATTAAATGTGAAATGTGGACTTCAGTATGCAGTAGTAGAAAAGTCTTAAGCTTCAAAAATGCAACTAACTATAGGAAGCATGTCAGCAGAGAGAAGCACATCAATTAATAATGAGCCCACCATTACTTTTACTGTGAATCTATACATGTGACCTATACACTAGATCTAACCTAACCATCTCCTCCTTCGCACTAGCTTTGCTGGTGTGTAAAATGGCCATTTCATGCATCTGGAAATGCAAGTTGCCCTCAGCGAAAGCAGACAGAAGGGACTTACAGAAATTTACTGGTGCCACTGAATAACCGTACTGTCTACCAGCGGAATAAGCATTTCCTGCGGTGGAATGAGAAAACAGCAAAACGAAAGAAACGTCAAGTGTGCAATGACACAGTATGAATCAAGTTTGTTTTTTTATTTAATTTTTTTATGTAAAAATATTTGACCAAGTATGCCAGGCTCAACATTTGTCTTCATCTAAAGCCTTTAAGAGGCTAAATAAGTACAGATAAAATATAACCCTCATCCTTGCAACAAAAACAAAACATTCAACTGTCCTTAAATTTCAATGCTTATACAACAACAAACCCACCCTCCATATTTCCCTTTATCAGAGCAGTCAACAGCTAGCACTCGTCTTGTTGCACCACTCAAAGAATAAACGTGCCTATGAAACTAGTTAAACTGACCGATTTGAGACATGCCCTATTCTCCTACTTATGAGCAGTCTAGGAGCGAAAATTCGAGGCTACAACCATTTTACAAAAGCACTTGCCCTACTTTGTCCGTGTCGAAATAAGCTAGCATGCAGACACAGAAAACCCAGTTGACATGTATTTCTCTCCTCATCCTGGGCTCCAGTAAAATGTCCTCTATATTAATATCTTCTCAAGTGCAGCAGAAGTACTGAAAAGCTGCAATTTTTTTTTTGTCTTGACTGGTAGAGATGAAAATATGTTGAAACATATGCAGTGAAAGCCTCACCAATTCTTTCTCAATTGTGCTTGCTTTTACCACCCTCTGATGGGCTTTTAACATCAACACCACCACAAGACAAACCCGTGTTAGCCTACTGATCTGACAGCAGCTCAGTGAACAAGTGTTTGACTCACCGTTTTTGGAAACTTCTTTGTTCCTCAGGTGAGGTGGAATGTAACGCCCTGGGTGGAGAGAGAAAAGAAAAGTTGAACACAAATCGATTAAAATTGTTGACACTGTTAACAAATATAGAGAATATGGATACAAGAATCTTCACTCATAAACGGTTACGATTCTGCAGACTTTCAGTAAAGCTGTCCAATTTAAACCAAATTACATCAAAGAAAGGAAGATATTCATATCTGTCGAGTTCATAACTAACTTTCACGTTTCGTCAGTTGAGGTCAATATTGTAGGACTTTTACATATACAAGACACTCGAGCTCTTAGTAAACGAGTTGACGTGCTTAGTCAATCACCATCACATGAATCTCTGCATTTCACAGTTCGCCGAGTTTATAAAATACAAAGTGCTCCACAGGCAGAGTATGCGCACCAACTAACTTCAGGTAAACCTCTACATTAAGTTGAATGGCTATAAAATAGTTCCAGTGTGGAGGTCCTCTTTCCAAATGTTAGATCAAATGGATCACATTGTGATAGTGTAACGAGTCTTTTCACAGCGATTGTGATGCATTTATTTCATTTAGCCACAATTTTAAAGCAGTAAAATTAGTGTAGAAATAGGCTATTGCGTGTTTAGGTATGTGTTGACAGATTTTGTAATTACCCTCACTGGCAGAAAGGGTGGTTTTGCTCTGCCGGTTTAAGTATAGCATTTCTTTATAAATTTGTTAGATCAATACATTGATTGCTGAATCAATATCTGATTTATTATTTACACTAGAGCTGTTGGTTTATTTAAAAAAAAAAAAAAAAAAAAAAAGGCAGTACACCCTTGTTTCCTGCTCACAATAAATAAATCCTGACGTTTAACAATAATGCTGACAGCTGAGTATTTTTGTCCAACCTGCTATTGACTAGAAACTTCCAAGCTCAAAGCAATTACATCAACACTTCCTGCTTGAGTCGAGCCCGGGGCTTCAAAATAAAAGCACCAGAAGTTATGATTGGATCCATTTAATTATAATACGTAGTTATTAACCTTTTATTTTACTTTATAACGTCATTACAACAGTACTTTGCATTTATTATAGCTGTGTTTTATTGAACTTTTATAGAACTTTATAGCAGTACATGAACTTTTTTACAACAATACTTTACTCAACTAACAGGTAAAATACTTTTATGTTGACTTATGACCTCGTAAATACAAGATGCTTCTCAGCATGGCTTCAAGACAAAGGTAAGACGTTTATAACAATGACACGGATGTGCTTTGTTTTTGGGAAATATGACTAATGACAGACTCAGTGTGTGTGATTAAACGCATTCCCATGGTCTAATGTAAACAAAGAAAGAAAGAAGGACCAAAGTGCAACAGTACCATTATTTTAGAAACCTAATACATATTGAACTGGCGCCCAAGTACGGTGACATAAGCATGTCGTCCCAGACTTAGTAGTCAGTCCAACATGATGATCAATCATCACATTTAACACTCATCTCAATGTACTTTTATTATTACTTACTGCCAGTTCCTCCGCCTTGTCCGTCAGCAGAGTTCAAGTCTAGGGCAGCAAGCTACGAAGAAAAGAGAAGAAAAAGTCCATTTTAAGAATAAAGGCTGTTTTAAAATAAAGTACGAGTCAATGAAAACTGGATCAAACATCCGAAGAACAGGTCTCCACGTCGGGCAGCTCGGCCGCCGTGAACTTTGTAAACTTATTAACCTCAAGTGCTTCTGTGTTTAAATCTCATCAAACCATTTCACCAACTCTTCACATAATTGTGATTATAAAAATCGTCTTTCTCGTGTAAAAGCCGATGCGGAAGAACCATCGACCAAAAAAAGACAACAAATTCAGAAAAATAACAAAACGGTACATCCCGCTGAACAGTAGCAGAAGACCAAGCCGGTACCAAACAACCGACCGGTGAGGTGTCTGAGGAACATTAATGGTCGCTAAAAGCTGCTGCCAACATTTTTTCCTGCGCCACGTTTCAGGTCGAGCAGGCCCGACGTTAGCCGGCTAGCTCCGTCCGGACCGGGCCGGCGGCTCCGTCCGCTCACTACCGCGACGCTTATCGGAGGAACGGCCGTTCAAACGCGGTATTTGGCTGGGTTTAAGGGTGCCGCGGTCCGTGAAAGGGACGCGGCGAGTGAAGCGGCCGGTGGAGCTCCGCCATCACGTCTTCTCCACCGCGACACCGTCACCTCCATTTTAGCCGCCGCAGCGTTAGCCTAGCTGCGGGCTAGCCGACTTAGCTAGCCCGCTCTCTGTCGAAACTACATGTGCGTAGCGGAAAATCACAAGAACGTAGCGGGGAGGAAAAACCCCGAAGAAAGAGTTTAAAGTACTTACCTGCTGATCTAGACCGTGTGGATTATCAACGACCACATGACTCATAACTAAAGAGAGAAGTGGGGGATTATTTCTGGAGAAAGGATTTTCTTTGTTAGCACGACCGGCTTCGATGTTAACTTCGCTTTCCTTTTCCTTGAGCCGACGGTTACCTATAAAGTTAACTAGATGATTACTTCTTCTTTAAATAAATAAAAAGATGTCGTTCGTTATAAATATAAATTCCAACCAAGTTTCAAAATGAAACGACTGGTGCGAAGCTGCTGAGCAGAAAGCCTTCCTGGCAGGTTGACCGTGGCGGAATGAGACGTCGGAGCTCAGGTAGCGCGAGATATCCCCTCCGCTCTCCACACCAGCGCTCTGACGCGCAAGTATCGCGAGGTTTCTGTTCATCTCGGATTGGTTTGGCCCACAGCAGGAACACCAAAAAAAAAGAAAAGCAGCTTTTTGAAGACACATGGAGCCAACGACCGCTGTACTGTACTTACCCTGACGCACAAGAAGTCTCTACGAACCCAAGACCGACTCTAAACATCTGTAACACTCATTTAATAGTGACGGGATGTGACACACGTGAAATGAAATATAGGCTTCATCTGTGGAGGCTTACAGTCAGGTTTATTTAGATGTATTTATTTGATACAATTATGGCAAACAATCTGGATAATAATGAGTGATAAATTAGAAAAGTATTCAGCAAATCTACACACTTCAAAACATACCTACCTATCATTGTATATAATATATATATTGTGTATATATATATATATATACTGTACTGTATATCTGTGCATTTTATATTTAATATTTTTTGTTGCTATTTTATTGCTTTTTATTATTCTATATTATCTTATAGCTTCCTGTATGCTGCTGTAGCGGAAAAAAAATTCCCCTTGGGGATTAATAAAGTAACTACCTAACCTAACCTAACCTACCTATCGTTATGAGCAGATGAGAAGACAATGGGCCGCTGAGCCCAGAATTTTAAAAGGCCTCTTCATCTTAGGAACAAGTCATCCAAACAAAGAGACACAAAGACAACAACAAATGACATTGAGGTGTTTTGAGGATCTTCATATTGTCTATGTTTGCAGTGGTTTTGCATCTTATACTGGTGGTCCTTGTCTGTCTCTGTGGCGATTTTGTCTACATCTGTATTCTTTTAGTTGGTTGATGTCTCCTTCTGGTCATTTTGCATCTCTTTGTCATTGCATTGCCCCCCAATGGTTAACAATGAATGTTACCCATTGCTTCAAACAAAGGGCCACAGACTCAGCGGCCCCACAACCTGTGCTCGCATGTTGGATCAAATTTCAAAAATGTAAATCCTGGATGACAATTAGACATGCATCTTTCCTTTTTTAATGTCCTTCTGGGAAACAAGTTGTGGGGAGTATTGGAGAGTAGCTTCACAAACCAAGGCCAGAATCTCACCAGCGGCACTCATTACTACCAGGCAATAAGAGCCACTTAAAACATCTGGATGTGTATTGGCGGGCTTTATGCACTTCAAGGATTGTTCTCAACCACTGAAAGTGACTGCTTTTAGAGAATCGTTCAAATAAATCGCAGACGTTGCCTCCTTGAATCTTGAATCTTTAATGACAAGGACTATTGCAGGAACATTTTACGAGGTTTCGTCTCACTTTGTGATGTAAATAAAAGAAACATAACATGGTGAAAATTCCTGCTTTTTTATACTGAAAATGTTCTAAACCTGTACTAAACCATTAATTCATTTTAAATATCAATATATTTTTCTTTTTATAACTTGGATTGGTGACAATATGTAGCCAGATTTGGTTTGTTTTGTCACCTACTTTATATTAACTTACTCTAATAGGTTGTCCTGTATTGCTTTTATCTGTTGGGGAAGAAGAAAACCTGAAAACTAAAAGTGATAAACTTCTCCTTCAAGAAGAGCGATTGAGGAGGGATCCTCTTCCAGGACAGATAAACAAGGAACAGATGGGATTTGCAGTGAGCAGAGATTTCATATTATATATAAGATTATATTTTGGATCCACAGAATATCAAAATAGAACATGGTTCCAGGAAGTTAAAGGGCAACTGAACAAACACTGAACAAACTATTATCCATATTGGATAATCCGGACCGCTCTCTCCAATTTTTATTATATATAAGTTGTATATAATGTTCATTTAAAAATTAAAAAAAATATATTATAATAATAATAATAAAATATATATATATATATATATATTATATTCTGTAATTTATTGCTTTGCCCTGTACATGCCGCTGCTGTAATGACAAAATTTCCCCATGCGGGATTAATAAAGTATCTATCTATCTATCTATCTATCTATCTATCTATCTATCTATCTATCTATCTATCTATCTATCTATCTATCTATCTATCTATCTATCTATCTATCTATCTATCTATCTATCTATCTATCTATCTATCTATCTATCTATCTATCTATCTATCTATCTATCTATCTATCTATATAGCAAACCACACAACTTCCTCTCAACCACTAAGACAGGGGGAAGAGGACAGACTACACATGCTCAGCATACAGAGACAAGAGTAGCAGCTGTCTCCTTAAGCACAAAGATGCACACCAACAACATCTAGATACTTCAAATGTAACATATTTAAACAGCTTATTAAGTAGCTGATCAATAATGGGACATTCAAGGTGGTTTAATGTTTCCTTAATATATGGTTTCCAATGTCCTCTCTCAGGATAGGCAGGGTCAAGTAAAGCTCAGCCAAAGCCTTCCCCTCCACTCTCAACCCCCTTCTGTCTGTCATTTTTCTCGCTGCGTGCCTTCTGTTGTACAGACAGTGTAGGCTGTGCGGCCTGCTCTCGTCATTGATCCCGTGAGCTACGCTGCAGCAGCAGAGCGAGGAGGCCTGACGAGACCATATGTTGCTGAGATAAGGTAAACCAGAGGTAATTGGCTACTAGGACAAAGGTCGACTCGCTAAAAGATTTCTGAACTAGCGGAGGAGAAGTGAAGTGATGTCGAGGAAATGCCCCCTTTCTTCGTCTCCCAGATGTCACTCCTCTGCCAAATGTCATTTTATAGCATTGTCCAAGTACATGATTGAGATGAGTCAATGTTTCCAGGAATAAAAAACTTTTACCAAAACCTGGGTGTCTGGTACAAATTTGAAATACTTACTTGTTCTTTACTTTTCTTTTTCCATTTTCTGCTAAATTATACTTCTACTTTACACTTCGGAGGGAAATATGGGACTTTTTAACTCAACTACAAACAGTAGCTTATATTTGATAACTCACCAATCCAGATTTTTAAACAAAGTATTAGCAATAGATGGTGTATATTACAGTTCCCAATAATAGAAAAACTCTCAACAGTTTAACCTCAGCCAAAAGACCAAGATGACAAAGAGCGAGGCAGATACAGACATCATGCTGACGTCATCTTATTTAATTTTATGGCAAAAACTTGATTAAAATCAAAATCCAATGAGGCCTGAGGAAAACCATATAAAGCAGTGGTTGTGTCCGTGTTGGGAAATGTAATGAGGAAGAGACAGGAAAATGAAGCATAGCGAGGCAAGACCTTACGAAATAGTTATTTATTTTTCAAAAGCATTTAAATCAATCAAACAACAGTACGAATCAACTTTTTCCTTTACTAACTTTCTTGTCCCGCATCTGAAATCTAGTTTGGATTATGCACACACTTTGATTAAAATCTCAACATGTTCATAGTCGTGGCAGCATATAATAGAGTTCAAATGAAACCCATGCTTAATGAGTACATGGCTAAAGTACCGTACTCAGTAGTGCATCAATAAATCCAGTCATATAACAACATTCTGAAGGAGTTCCTTCTGAATGAAAAATGCTCTTTTATTTTAAACAGCGTATTTGACTGTGATGTTGCTACTTTTACTTCAGTAAGAGATCGGAGTTCTTCTTCCTCCTCAGCTCTTTAAGCACAAACACCAGTGTGTTCTTGCACCTGTGTGTTAGCTTGATTAGTCATTGGCTGACACACCTGTAAAGACAGGGCAAGAACAGAGGAGCACCTGCCCACTAAAAAAATGTTGCTGAACTTGAACACAGTGTGACGCAACGACCGATGACATAAACCTGTAACTTTCCTTTTCACTGTATTATATATTATTTCTTAGTGGCTCCTCTCGGATGATTCTGGGGAATCTTTAGCTCTCTGGGTTCTTGTGAACCCATTTAAAAACATTCCCAACTCCCACTCATCAATGGGAAGTCCTCATACTCAACTGCTTGATGTTTGTGTGGAGAAACTTATGGCTCCCTCTGCTGGACAAAATCCTGTTCAAGCTTCCAGCTGAGTCCATACAGCAAATCTACTGTTTATTTTACTGCCCATTTATTATTATAAAAATGTATTTTTGAGATAAAACCAACTAAAATTTCAAAAATTTATATTGCATCATCTTACATGAATAGAAATGTTTTAAACATCTTAAAATTGAACAATTATGGTGTAAACACACCTAATATACCTAACAACCTTGTCTGCAGCAGCTGTTTGGGGGCCTTCTGCATTTAAATTTTTTTTATTTTTTATTTCACTCTATTAATCCCCGAGGGGAAATGTCTTCACTACAGCAGGGGGGCTCTCAGGGGGGAGATGCTGCAGCAGGCTGCCACTAGCGCGGCGCCAGGTAACCTGACCTGAGGTGCATGTTTTTGGATTGCTTGTCTGTATCTGCCTCGCTTGGATTGAGGTGCATGTTTATTTAGATTACAGACCTCTATTGATACTTTATAATTTCTTATAAAAACATTACCGTGCATAGACAAGGTCTATGGTCTTAGTTAAACCTGTTTAACAGCTTGAACTTAAGAAGATACATTTACTTTTATATACAATGTATAATCATAAATTGGATAATTCAACTGTCTGTATGAAAGTGCACGACATTGAGTGCCAAAGTAATAAACATTTTATTGGCATATATTCAGGCTGAAAATAGCTTTTTCTTGTTGCGGTGAGTTTTTGGATGTGAAACGTAAATGAAAATTCTTTTCAAATGCCTTTAAGTTACATTTAATGAGCACATGTTTCACTAGGTTGTAACAAAAATCAAAGAAGGTTCTGATACATTTATGAACTACAAAACAGTAACAATAACAAACCTCTATTTTAACATATTTTTGCCAATATATATCAATTTTGAGAGACGTATGATACAAAAATAAAGTTTTGTTGTTTCAAAAGCAAACTAACTGTAGACGCTGACATCCACACACCAGGGGGCGCTGCAGAGAGAGGCTAAAAGAAGGCATGTCCTGTGGTGCGGTTTGATAGGCGAGAGTTGATGGATAAGATGATGCTTAAAAAACATTCACTCCGACAGTGATCATGAACAACATGGACTTCCTGTGTTTGTACTTTGATAACTTTGAGGTAGGTGAGCTGACTGCTGGTTCACGGTAGTCCACTGCGTGTAGCTTTGGCTCGGTCGTCTAGCAAATGTGATGTGAAATAAAATACTGAAATTAAGAGCTGACTTAAGACATTTGATTGTGTTCTGCCATTTGTAACAAACCAAACAGCCAGTTCTGATTATTTTCATTATGACTGGACGTTGTGTCCTGATAAATGTACATGCAGGAGGAAATGTGGCCTACATTAAGGCTGCAGTTGAGGCAGCAACCAATGAGGTGTCTGCATGTATGTACAGTCTACCTGTGTGAGGATGAACAGCGCCACCGTATGGCTGGTGAGAGAAGATCACCGCATCGCTGGATTAAAACAGAAGAAAATCTTTATTGAGACAAAGACATTAAAAAAATGTTGATTCTAAAAGAGACACAAAGACTCTCCACCTTCTCTCTCTCTCACACTCACACACACACACACACACACACACACACACACACCCAGTGCAGAGCTCCAACCAAGGGAAGTGGGTCAAATGGTTCATGTCTTGGCAATGGATTGGTCAGCATAGGCCTGATATAAAGACACACACACACACACACACACACACACACACACACACACACACACACACACACACACACACACACACACACACACACACACACACACACACACACACACACACACACACACACACACACACACAGACACAGACACACTGTAGTAAATCAGTTAATCTTTCTTCCCATTAACTGTCCTCTCTCCTCTGAGGCAATGTTCAATGTCACCAGCCAAACATGTACTCCATCGCCTTGGAAACAAGGCTGTCGTCCTTCCTGGGTGTCTGTCTGTCTGCTACCACCTAAAGATGGACACAGATTTATTTACAAAGTCAACCAGCAGCAGTTTTACCTCGGTCTAAGTTAAGTGAAATGATTGCAGTTTCTTAGGAAGACCCGGACGGAACCAGAGGTCAGAGGTCACCTGGTAGTCGCTGCCGGAGGTCCTGTAGGCGGCGCTGAGCGGCCTGATGGCGGAGCGAGGAGTAGAAGGGAGGACGGAGGAGGAGAAGGAGGAGGAAAGAGGAGGAGAGACGGCTTCACTGCTGTCCATCACACTCTGAGAGACACCGAGAGAAATAACAACATCAGTGCTGCTCAGATTGGACCTCAGTGTCATCTGATGTGGACGACCAATCAGACTGCAGAGATGGACAGATGCAGGCAGGTAACAACAGGTACTGACCTTGTCTATGCACGGTTTGACTCCCACCATGATGGAGTCACCAAACACCTTTCCGTCTTTAGACTGAGCTTTCCGGGCCTGAAGTCTGGACTGATACTGAAGGTGCATCCAGTTACCGGGAGACGCCATCTGTCAACACATCATCAACACATCATCAATACATCATCAATACATCATCTGACAGAAACTTTAACATTATGAAGCAGCGTGGATGCAACATGTCTTCAGCCACTTTTGGGGAACGAATGAAGGATTAATGCCAGCGGACGACCATGGAAATCTTCTGCTACACGTCTGCTAAAGGAATCTAGTCTTGAGGTAAACCCAGACAGTGAACGTGTTTTAGTGAAGACAGCTTGTGAACGATCAGCCAAAACTGGTTCCAACTTATCTCTTGTCTGATCACTGATGATTTTCATAAAAGGGAAACTCGATGTAGAAAGATAGGACTGGCAGTCACACACACACACACACACACACACACACACACACACACACACACACACACACACACACACACACACACACACACACACACACACACACACACACACACGATCATGTCTCCTTCACCTCAGAACACATACGTTTCCTGCCAGATGTGTGTGTGACAGCTACCTCGCTGTACTCTGTGTGTGTGTGTGTGTGTGTGTGTGTGTGTGTGTGTGTGTGTGTGTGTGTGTGTGTGTGTGTGTGTGTGTCTCACCGTGTGTTTGAGGATGTTTCCATACTGCGCGAACTGCAGCAGGATGTAGGAAGCTGAGGCTGGTGGGAAACTAGCACACAGACACACACACCTGGTTAGTGAATGTACAGTATGTTTAAAGTACATTCAGCAGGATAGAAGCGTGATACGTGTGAAGCAGCATGAATACCCGAACACAGTGACCCAGGTCTGGTCCAGCTGGTCGTCAGATGACAAAGACTCTCCCTGACTGTAGAAGGGATCCACCTGAGCCGGAGAGAGGCACAGCTGCTGCACACCTGCAGACACAGGCCGTAAAAGATAACCCACTTCCTTTTATTATTTTATATTTTATTATTCCTCTGCAATAATTACCCCTATTTACCCCCCAAACAACTGAAACAAACCAACCATGACAACAGTCGTGTTTAATTTGAAAAGATTCTTCTACATAATGTAAAACTAAAAAATCTTTTGGCCATATCATGTATCAGCAGCACCATCAATGACTGTAATCGTTACCATCTCACTACTAATAGTACGGTCAGCAGTGTGTACCTGTTCCTGGAGTTGAGGCCGGACGTGCAGAGAGAGGAGACTGCATGACTGGAAAAGACTGACGAGAGACAAAGACAGAAAGACGGAGATCTTTTTCAAGTGTTCAGACTTTTCGCAGCTTTGTCGCACTAAATCATCTCATTCTGATTCCTTCAAACACCTTTACAGTTACATGTGTTAGAAAACATGAATGGATAAATGAAGTCGCAGCATTCGACCAGCCATCTGTGTTTATTGGGCTGAGCTCGCTGCCACTAGTGATCGGGGACTTTCTCTCCAGAAGTCCTCCTTCTCTACGACAGTGTTTTAAAGGTTGACTGGATGTTGCAACAGAAGAAAATGGAAACTTCATTTTTAAACTAATTAGTTCCAACATTGCAGTTATTGACTTTAAACCAACTTGCGTACCGACCTGCCTGTGTGCACTGAGGGGTGTTGCTACAGAAACCAGGTCGTCATGGATACTGCGAACAGGTGGGGCTCCACTCTTATCTTTGGGAGTGTGGACAACAGGCTGCAGGGCGGAGCCTCCTCCACCTCCTCCTAAACATAGAATAAACTCAGGGCAATCAGAACACACAATACAAACCACCAACAACGACCAGCTGACGTACAGATGGGTGTCTTCCTGCTGACCTCGATGTGTACTGGTGCTCTCCAAGATGGGCGTGGCCAGGCTAAAGGGGCGGGGCTGTGGGCTAGCTGGAGCCGGCAGGTCACCCATTAGGAAACCTGGCAGAAACTGAGCTCCAGGGATCGGCTTAGGAGACGTGGGTGAGCCCAGAGTCATCGGTTCAGTAGCCACTGAAAAGACAGGGACGACTTTAAACTGGTTTGAGACGAGTGGTCACCGTCAGGACTGACAGCTCAAGATCAAGCAGTTATTAGGGACAAAGACCGGAAGAGGAGATCCGAGTATTTTACCGGAGCAGCACTTCTATTGCATGATTGACAGCTGGACTGAAATTTCAGATTAGCCCTCTTAACTTTAACAGGTATCACTGAGGAAATCACTGTAAGCCACCATCAGACTGAGGACAGTGAGCAGGTGAACAAAGGGGAGTTTTTCATTGAGACAACTAAGAGATGACATTCAGCAACAGCAATTCAATTTCCTAATTCAAATGGTCGCCAGTCAGAGGTGGCAGGACAAACACCTAGGGCCGCAAATAATAATTATCGGCATGAGCAATTAGAGGGACAATTATTTTTCAGTAGTCTACCAAACTTCAAAAAGTTTTGAGGAATCAAAACCTCTTAGAAACCAAGGTGACCGCCCAGATGTCTCATTTCCTCAAACTAGAAGTCCAAACTCCAAAGATATTTGAGTTTATAATGCTACAAAGTAAATCGTCTCATTTAGAAAGCTAATAAGAGGTTTCTCGAAAAGAAATTTGATCTACTTTGGTTTAAGAAAAAAAAAAAAAAAGTACAAATCACTAAAGTAATGAATCGGTTATCATCACAGTTGTCACTGTTGGTTTTTCAACCATGTGACTAATCGTTTAATCATTTTTTACCGAGGCATGTCACAACTACATCATTGCCTGATTGCTATAATTTGTACTGAACAAAAACATTCAAACCAACAGAAATGAGATATTTCCCTCAATATTTCCACGTGGTTTTCCGCAGGATGAAGTTTGACTTTTAATGACATAATCTCGTTACGTCACTTCTTCTGCTGTGATTTAGAGTCAGCGCCTCCAGAGCACGTTGTTTATGGGGATCATTGGTCCTCGCCACCGTCAGTAATGTCTTTGTATATTTCATTAAACGGCTTCATTATTTATGACTAATCTGCATTTTAATTTACAAAACAAATGTTCCGATAAACGGCTCTTTTTCATAAAGTGCGTGTGAATGATCAAACTAAGATTAAGTTTATTCTGTAATAGTAACATCAAAAACAGACCTTTAAAATATACATGTTATATATATATATATAATATATATATATATATATATATAAAGCTTTTATAAAAGCGGGGCCCTGAAGGGGAACCAAAGCTGGACCTTCTGGACCTTCTGTGAAACCAGGTGGGAACTAAACAGCCCAACAGCTCGTCAAAGCAGACGCATGACTGCTGAACCAATAAATACCAACAGACCATAATAACAGCATCGTGACAGAGCTTGTGAACTTGATTGACGTCGACTCACCTTGTAACTCCATCTCTCGTCTCGTTACTTTTCTTCTGGCCGCGATTTTCAAAAGTAGGAAGTGACGCCGGGTGACAGGACGGCAGCGCACTGGACGAGCTGCGCTCACGGGTCTCTCGGTGTAACTCACTGCTGGTGTTGATTATACTCGAGCGGTCCTCTGAAAAGATCCAGACAGTTTAGGCTGGGTGGTGAGAGATCGGATATCTCGGCCGGCGGCAGGTTGTTTGTCGAGCTGTGCGGCCGCTGGTGAAACGAGCTGGTGCTGCGCTGGAAGTACCGCCGCCGACTTCCGGCGCATTTACCAAGCGGCGGCGCACAGATGCGTTCAGGGGACATGTGCTTTTTATCAATTCATTTTGTAACCAGACAATCCTCCAGCAAAAACTTTAAAGAAATATCATTCTTCAGCTGCCTGTATTTTTGTTATGTAAACGAGACCAACAAGAAACACACACACACACACACACACACGCGTGTGTGCACAGTGTCGGAGAAAGTCCGCACACAAGCCTATCCAACAAATCCAACAAGTCCATAACTTAAAATACAAACAAGTGTCAGAGCATTTCTGTTCTGCATACATACCTAAAAGACACTATACAAGTACAATTTTCATTTGAGGCTCAGTTATAAAGGGGTTCAGCAGACTCTGCTGGAACAATCACGAGGGCATATTTAAAGTTTGTATTAATAAATCTCTGCATTGTTATTCCCTTCTGTGTCCCAGTAAGAAAACAGTGACATTTCTACTGAAATGACCAAAACTTTAGAAGTGTTTGAACTATTTAACTCAGACAGATATAATAACTTCAGCTGGAAATCAGGATAGTGGGATTATAAAGGGGATCTCTGGGCTCTGTTTTGGCTGTGGGAACAATGGCATCGACCAAACACTGTGTAAGTGTCCATGTGAACATGGGTTTATTGTTTTAGGACTTTACCATTCTCAGGTTACTTGGAAAGCCTTTTACCGGTTACATACCTATCCTCTTATTAGTTGACCAAACTTTGTCATGACAAGAATATTCAAGACATAATTTCTTTAAATCATACTACAATTTGAACCTCTTTTTTGTCCACCATGTTCAGAAACTGGTTTAAGGAAGCAGGTAAAGTATGGAAAATACATGAAATAGTTTATCTTGTTTGTGGCTTGTTGTTGCACATGCAACTTGGCAAATATATTGTGGAATCAGCCAACATTAACACATACACTTGCTCGCTTAGAAGGAAATTACTATAATGAAAACTATTACCCAAATACACTGCTTCATAATAACCTTTCTCGGTTTTATACAGTTATCTATGCCACAATCTGTTTTACTTAATATTGGGCATTTTGGAAGAACACGTGTTATTTTCGGGGTGTTATTGGAGCATTAACATTTCTGAACCTGCGTCCAAATGTTTGAACGCCCCAAATGTTTGCGTCAACGTCATCGACACGCGGCCAGAGAGTTTTGCGTTTCGTCAAGTTACCGTAAACGACGGAAAACTCCCGGTAAATGTGACGTTTCTTCTGTCGAGGTAAAAGCGTGAAGTTAGCCAGACGCAGAGGGAGGCGTACCTGCCGGCTTATTGGAGTTAGTTCGTCCATTACGTGGTATTCATACAACTGAAAGAGACTCACAGTTTTGTTTACGTCATCGTCCGCTGTCCTGGTCATCCGCACGACTTTTATTGTGAAAGGCAGCGAGCGGAAGTGACCTTTATTATTGTTTTCTCCTTGATGCCGGTCTGAGCCGGACGCTGATGCGGATCTTCATCTTCAGACTTGTACAAGTTGAGACGCTTTAAAGGTAACGAAGACGCCGTGTGAACACGTCCGTGATGAACCTCCACTTTATTTGAACAAACACTGAATGAGTCCACGTGGCGGTGAAGCTAACGAGCTAGTTACAACCTTTAGACCAGCGACACGGAGCTAGCTTAGCTTAGCTTGGCGGAGTTGACATCACTAGAGGGTTTCTGCTGGCACAAGATCTGAGAAAATGAATGTCGGACTCTGTGGACTCGCTGCAGCGTAAATAAGCTTTACTATAATACAAGCCGGTCGTCGTAAGACGGAACCGCGGTGTTGTGTGTGAAGTGCTGAAGCGGAGGTGTTGTCAGCTGGTCATGAATGTGCAGGTCTGGTCTGCTCGAGTTGTCACTGAGGAGACAACCACAACCTTTGACTTTGGAAAGAGTTCCTAACAGGCAGCTGTGTTTCAGGAGGGACGACTAACACACGCTCAAGGAGAAGTTTGCGTTTCTGAAACGGGTTGAGCTGATTGGACATGTCTGGTTTGGTGACGCGTTCCTCAGCTTTCTCTGAGAAAGTCGTTGTTATTCCTCAGATCAGGCCAGAAAACTCAAGTTTACTCATTCATTACAAAAGATTTCTTCAAAGATAGATTCAGATTTTTCCAGTTAGTCGTAGTACAATATTCACAAGCTGTGTACAAGTTATTGGTGGCTGTGAGCATTTTGTCTTGAGTTGATGGGCTGATTACAGCTGGCAATAACATTATAGGACCTTTTACATTTTTATATTTACAGGGAAAAAATAACAAACAAATGTGGCCACAATTCTACCCGAACCAAAGGAACAGGTGAGGAACAGGTAACGCCCAGTATGTTGTACAAGCAGAGAGGATGGAGGAATCCCAGCTTCCAGCTCCAACCAATCCACACAAGCCACATATGCAGATCAAACATTCACACCCAGATGTAGGAGACAGAGCAATTAACACAGTCACGACGGGGGTTGTAACACGGCACGCTGGCTTTTCAGGCAGTAAGTTGTTTGCTTATCTCTCCATGTAATGTAAAACAGCGGGGACATGGTAATGGCTGCAGAGCTGGGTGAGTCACCACAGAGAGGACCAGCTGTAGACCTGATGGCACCGACCTGCCCGTCAGCACAGCATGAAGGACTCATTGTCGTTCCTCTCTGTTCCAGCTCCTCTGCTTGTAGCTGGTTGGTGTGGTTGTACTTGGAGGACTGCTGATGGAGCGCAGGGACGTCCTCCGGGTGCAGCGGCCTCGTCCCGCCAGGCTTACGTTGCCGCTGCTGCTCCTCGTCATCCTGCTGGCAGCGGTTTGGTCGGAGGGCCGGGACTACTACGACCTGCTGGGAGTCAACAGGGAGGCGACAACCAGAGAGATACGACGGGCCTTCAAGAAACTGGCGCTCACCATGCACCCAGACAAAAACCCTGTGAGAACCTTAAAACAACCCTTGATTTATCCTGATATGCTCAAATATAAACCCCAACTTCTATGAAGCCTGGCACATCCCTGAAACCCCGACGTGCGGATACAATTGTGTTTTAGGGCGACCCCTCAGCCCACGAGAAGTTCCTGCAGGTCAATCGAGCTTATGAAGTTCTGAAGGATGAAGACCTGAGAAAGAAATACGATAAGTATGGAGAGAAGGGGCTGGACGAGCAGCAGGGAGGACGCTACGAGAGCTGGAACTACTACCGATACGACTTCGGTAAGTCTCCACAGTCACCTGGAACCACAGTAATGCCGCAACAGCTCTGTATTGTTTTGTTATTAGGGACACCATAATATGTCATACAAATATTATCTTTGAGAACCAGCAACTGGTGACCAGCAACAGCTGTTTAATATTTACACCTTGTTGTTCAGGTATCTATGATGATGATTTGGAGATCATCACGTTGGACAGCGGAGACTTTGGTAAGATTTTCAATTATATTAAACTAAAGAGCTCTAACGGGTTCTCTGTCCTCCGAGTTCAGTTTTTGTTTTAAGTTTACAAACGAAACAACTTTCCCTGTATAATATATAATATTAGCGTGTTGATGATAAAGATGTAATGACTGCCTCTTTAATAGAAGTTTAACCACTCCACAAGAAATGTATTATGATAGAATATACCATTATAACATGTTTTAGGGAGCGATAATGTGTAACATTGAAAAAATAAACCAAAACGTAGGTAAGCGCACCGTCACGATACGATTTATCCGTCTGACAATACTTGTTTGAATTGACCAAATAATGACGATTAGTTATCATTATCAATACAATCCAGTCCCGGCCGTCACACCTTCTGACTAACTTTTTACAGTTGAAACTTTGGAGCCAGTGATTTCAGTTTCTGATCGCAGCATCACATTTAGTTGCACTCAGACGTTTGCGGCAACTTCATGTCAAACTAAGCAACTTTACTCCTTCTAGTCTGTCGAAGTATATCGTCGCATCGTGCATACCGTGGGTACATGACACAGAACAGAATATAACCGGATGTGCAAAAGAGGCATGTTCGACTGAATTGCAGTGAACTCGCTGTCAGTCAGTGCTGCACGTGAACCATGTGGTTAAAACATGCACAGTTCATACACACATCATCCATCCCTCTGCTCTTACAGAGATTATCAGTGGATGCTCAGTGTGAAATAGGAGACCTGACAGATACACAGGAAGTAAACAGGTCGAGATTGATGTGTGTGTGTTTTTTGTGTTTCAGAAGCAGCAGTGAATTCTGGAGAAATCTGGTTCATCAACTTTTATTTCCCACGATGCTCACACTGTCACGAGTTGGCTCCAACGGTAATGTAACACCAAAACTCTTACTTAAATGCAGCTGGAGCCTTTCACGATTATTTATTTTCACTTTAAACTAAAACTTTTCTTCCTTCAGTTTCACTTTATTGCAGTGTTGATTTTATAAAGTACATTTTTAGGCTGTATCTGCCTGAGCCCTCAGCCTTCAGTTGGCGTTTCCTTCAGTAGAAAGCAGCAATAGATGACAATCACAGACAGACTTGGTGTGAACTCAATAATACAACAGGTGTGTGTCTGTTTTCTGTCTCTCTAACCCACCTGTGTGTCTCACAGTGGAGAGAGTTCGCCAAGGAGATGGACGGAGTGATCCGGATAGGAGCTGTGAACTGTGGCGACAACAACCATCTGTGCAGGAGGAAAGGCATCAACAGCTACCCGAGTCTGTTTATATACAGAGCGGGACAGGTCTGTTTCCTGCTTATTCATCATCTCAGCAGTGAATCCACAAAGGAAGAGAGTGAAAACCAGCTAACAGAAACACAGTCTCAACATTTATGAACATGGATCATTTTCTGATTAACAGGCAAATACTTAAAGCAAGTAGATCGATAAATGAATGAATAGATTGCTGAAAGTTATGGACAAATTAATGAGATAGATTGCTAAAATGAACAAATGGCTAATATTGAGATGGATTGCAACATGTAAGGGATAAATGAAACTAATGGTTTGCAGTGATGGATGTACAAATGCAAACTGGACCAAACCAACCCAAATACTGACAGTTATAACAAATACTGTAAGTTTGTTAAGTAAATGCTCTTTTCTGCCAGATGAACTGAAGCTGATTCATCCACATCCTCTTTCCATATTTACACCAATAACAACCTGCGCGTTTATATTTACAAAATTCATCCATCAGCATCAATCATCGGCACGATATGTTCGAGGGTAAACTGACTTCATCCGCTGATGATATTTGAAATAACAGGAGTGTGTGAGGATCTATCATCCACTTCACACATCACCTGTCTGAATAAAACTTTCTGAAAATATGTTCTGCCATGTTGTTTGGTTATCATTAATGATCCAGAATTCTGTGTTTCTGCAGAGACCAGAGAAGTTTAATGGGGAGCGCACTAAAGACATCCTGGTCCACTTCTCCATGCAGTTCATCACAACAACCGTCACTCAGCTCTGGCAAGGTGAGCGACTCGGACATCTGCAGTCGGCCTCCACACTTCTGATTCTCTCTGCCACTCAGAAGATTTGCTTCAGATCAGCTGCCTTCTTTTCATTGTCAAGAATCACCATCTTATTATATCATATCATATCCGGTCTGAACATCTTCATCCTCCTTCATGGTCATTACAAATCTTCTGTTTTGTGAAATGAAGTCTTTAGAAACACTGACGACTTGCCAATTAAACCTCTTGACTGTTAAACATCTGTAATAAGAAGTACTTGTTGCACAAACTGTATATTCTTATTTTTTGTAACTTTTCCTCTGTCCCTCATTCTTCTGATTTAAAGTAATTCCTATGTACCTTTCCTGCACAAGCTCTTCTTAAAATAAGTTTTTCGATTATCCTCCTGACGAACAAACGATGGATGCGTGTTTTACAGGCAACGTGTTCAGCGAGATAGAGAGTGCGTTCTCGTCAGGGCTCGGCTGGCTCATCACCTTCTGCTCGGACACCGGAGGTAACGCACGGACACACTGAATACGAGGGGCGACACCTGCCACAGATTGTTTCCACATGTCTGAGTGTCAGTGAAACATTCAGTGTCACGTCATCAGTGTGTGATTAATGTCCAGCCTACACACACACGCACACACACATCTTTATCTTTATGAGAGGAGTGTCACAAACCACTCTACGTAACACATGCTCAGATCTTTGTGCACATGAGGCTCAGACACAGAGCACACTGGTCCAGCTGTATCACTAACGCGTCTGTCTGTCTGTCTGTCTCTGTCAGATTGTCTGGAGCCGAGAACAAGACAGAAGGTGGCAGGAATGTTGGTGAGAACACAGTCGTATTATTATCACTGATGGTTGGAGCAGAGACACACCTCCGCCATGGACTTATGGGTCTGAACTGCTAATGTCAGACAAAATGAATACACTTGAAAAAAAAAATCAAATTCTCTTTCACAGGAAATATACTGTATACTGTATGTTTATGTGCACTGATGCTGCACTGTCCTCCAGAGCAGTGCCTCCCAACATTTATGAATTATGATCCCTGTCAGCAGAATGTGCTAATATATTATATATATATATATTATAATATAATTACCATTATGCAGTAAGTGTAAAAGTTATTTGTAGACAATAATTGATAATGGATAGAAGTCTAATAGGAATGACGTGTTGTGCTCTATGTTGTGTTTTTCCATTGATAAACCTCAGACACACTATATGTGGAGCATCTAAAACATTTCTCCCTCTCCATCCAGTTCTCTGTTGAAAACATGTCATAACCATAACCATAGCCATAATGCTGTTAATTAATTGTAATAAAATCTGCAGATCCAATAAGTTGAATACTATTGGTACACCTTTGGAATGAGGACGTGTCTACTCATTGTGTGTGTGTCTGCATGTAGGATGGTCTGGTGAAGGTGGGGTGGATGGACTGCACCAACCAGGAACAGCTCTGTGATAGTTTCCAGGTAAGACGCTGCACTGCTGCAGAACATCTCTCAGATACCGGGGCCGTATTCACAAAGATTCCTCAGACTGATTCCCAGCAGTAGGAGTACTTGTTGCAACAGAAGTGGTAGTTTTATTCGTGCAAGGTGTAGAATTAGTTGCAGTAGCACTGAGGGTGTTTGCTGTGTTTCAGGTGACCAGTGGAGCGACTGCTTTGTTCCCACCTGGAAGTGCTTTGGATAAACAAGGCAGCGTCTTGGTAAGACACAGAACACATCAGTGTCTGCATGTGGACAGTGAAGTACTGTCTGTAGTAATACTGTGTGCAGGACTGCAGTACTGACTCAGTTTGTATGTGTTTCAGTGGCTGAATACTCTGGACAGTAGAGAGATTTACAACCAGGTCATGAACCACCTGCCTGATCTGGAACTGCTGACCACTAACAGTTTCCAGGTCCTCACACAACACACAACTGTACACCCGCTAAATAGTTGAATGCACCCGTGGAGCTCACAGGTGCAGTTGAACACCACAACACATGTTAACATCGAATTTCTTTTGATGATCCCCAGAGGAAACTGGCCCATCATCGCTGGTTGGTCAGTTTCACATTTGGAGACAGAAGCCCCGCCTCCAACGAGTACAAGAAGCTCCCAGCTTTCCTCCGAAACGACCACATCCAGGTACCTGTGTGTCTGTCCGTCTACGTCTCTGCATGTCTGTCTGCCTGTATGACTGACTGTTTGTCTCTCCAGGTCGGCCGAGTGGACTGTATATCCGACTCAGAGTTGTGTCAGTCTCTCTACATCCATAAACCCTGCGTGGCCGTCTTCAAAGGACTGGGAATCCACGACTTTGAGATCCACCACGGTCAGAATCACATCTGAACGTTTCCTTACTCCTCTCTGTTCCCCTGTAATCCTCTGTTTCCCGTTTTAAACACACCATCTTGTTGTTTACTTTGTGGTCACCTATTTTATTTGTATAATGAGAAATTGTTCTCCCGTTTGACAGGTTTAAATGAGTACCTCTATGCATGAATATGCATTTGCCAATTGTTAATTTGAAAAATGCGTGTTAGAGTTTCCCAAAGCTCTTGTGATGTCCTGCTTTGTCCGATCAGCAGTTTACAACTCTAACATGCTCAGTTGACTAGAAGAGATAACAAAGACAAACATCAGATTTGAACATTTGAGGGGCTGGAATCTGTGAAATTTGGTGAACAAGAACCCCTTTGAAATGATTAATTGATTATATAAATGTTTGTGGATTAATTTTCTGTGGCTCGCCCAGTCCTTTATTGTTTCAGACCGAGTCGTGTTGTCCGTCTCGTCACCCTGTGTGTCTCTCCGTAGGTAAAGATGTGTTGTACAACATCGTGGGTTTTGCGAGGGACAGCGTTCGTGCTCACGTGACGACTCTGCAGCCCGACAACTTTCCTTCAGACAGAAAGGAGCCCTGGCTGGTCGATTTCTTCGCTCCGGTTTGTAATTAACTTCTTTAAAGAGGGTTGATCGAGACACACACGCATACTTGATCTGTTCTGCCTGCGCAGGGAATGAGTCAACATGGCACGAGGGGTGTTACTGTATTTCCTTATACTCATCTTTTTCTGACTCTGAGGGTGTTTTGGTAGATATATTATCATGAACCTGTAATCGCAGGAATGAGACATGTACGAACATCATACTTACTCCACCAGTCCTCCATATGGAGTAAATGATCTGATGAAATGTTTGTGTACCCTGCTGCATAAAGTTGTACAACCCCAATTCCCAAAAAGTTGGGATGGTTTGTAAAATGTAAATAAAAACAGAGTGCAGCGATTTGCAAATGACATAAAGCAATATTTTATTGCAGATAGACTAAAGAAAACATATCAATTGTTGAAACTGAGAAATTCTATTGCTTTATGAAAGGTAGATGCTTATTTTAAATTTGATGCCAGCAACACGTCTCCCAAACGTTGGGAGTAAGTCTATTTGCATTGCTATTTCCGAGTCATTACGGATATGTTTGACCCGACCGCAGGTTGTTTGATATTTGCTGCTTTGCAACTTCTTCGCCCAGCCTGTCAGAGTCCCTGTTTACCTTCAGGGCAGGTGATGGTGCTACACCTACAACACCAACAGGCCTTATAAAAACACTGTCCAATCTGAGCCGAGTATGCAAATAACTGTATTTACTTAACGCTGGACACGCCAAGGTTTCAGGCTCGTGAGAAGCAAGAGAGAGCGTCAAACTTTGAATGTGTGAGAGAACAGGAAGTCATTTTGTCAAATGTTTTTATCCAGATTTATTTTAACCAAAATTCCATCAAATCCACAAAAGAAAATGAGAATTGATGTGTTTGCATCCACTAATGAATGTAAAAATTAGGAGTTGACTTCAGTTGAGTTGATAAACAGCTGATGGTTCTAATTCTCCAATCAGGTGCAATTAAACCACTGCAGAAGAAGAGAGCAGATCTAGGTGACATCATTAAAAGAGCTCCAGTCAAATCTCAAACGATGAAAAACCGTGCAGAAGACATGAGAGAAATGTGATATTTGTGCTTCTTTCATGTGAGGAAAGTCAGAGTTTCCTCTTTGCCCCACACTGATTGGATGTTTTTGTCTCCTTAGTAGAAACTTGAGTTATAGTTTGGTCACACTTTTCCACCAAAGTGTAAAAAAAGTTTTTAGTGAATTTCCAGCATTTTTTACTTAAATTGGAGATTATATATATATATATATATATATATATATATATATGTATAAAATGTAGACAGAAACTCAGTTGTTCTATTAGTACTATAGTAATATTAGGCTGTAGTCTTACCCTCAGTTCACACAAATAAACAGGAGGTGTGACAAGCTGTCATTCATTTCAACCTGCAGATAACATGCAGCTCAAGAATCCGAAGCGTCCTGACAGCAGATGTTGAACAGTTTCTTTGCAGACACTCTGATGTAACATTTGTTTTGACCTCCTTAGTTGTTAGTTTTCTGCTTCCTTTGCAACTACTCTACATAAAAGTACTTCAAACAAAGTGGTAGATAACCTGATGGTTCCACTTCATAATTCTTTCATTTGGAAATCATGTAACTTTAACAAGCTAAAGAGGCCTGAATAGAAACTGAGAGAGATGTTGTGTAAACACCGCCTGCATGTTTGAAGGTTTGGTGTTCACATGTTTAACGGAGACCTGATTCTTGTTGGATATGAACTGAATGAAAACTTGACTCTTGTGTGCAGTGGTGTCCTCCGTGTCGAGCGTTACTGCCTGAGCTGAGAAAAGCTTCAATCCAGTTGGCTGGACAGATGAAGTTTGGTACTCTGGACTGTACCATCCACCACAACCTCTGCTCCACGGTAAACACATACTGCACGTCATGGACTGTTCCATTGTTTGTGAGCTGAAGAATGTGGGTCACTTCCTTCTCTCTATGTGTTTCAGTATAATATCCAGGCTTATCCCACCACAGTGATCTTTAATGGTTCCTTTGTTCATGAGTATGAAGGACAACATTCAGCTGACGGCATCCTGGAGTTCATACAGGTACGACTTCAGAGCTAATCCCACATAAGGCACACTGTTCTTATGTTTTTCGGAGCTTTTGAAAGATTTGCATGGCTTCTTTTATCTCCTCTGGGCTTGTGCATTGTTTTGATCTGTGTACTGTGTGTTTGATGGGCCAGAATGATCATGATTACTGCTACCAAAACATAGAAAGGTGAATGCATGCTGGAATATTTCTTTTTGACCTCATCCTCTGGGACATTCAGACTGTGACAGACTCTTTAGCTTGAAAGTCAGACTGTGAAATGAACTGGATTCACAAAGAGCTTCTTTCTGTCCCTGCAGGATCTGGTCAATCCATCTGTGGTGGTCCTCGATCCATCCAGCTTCGCAGAGAGAGTGAAGGGTAAGACTTGTCCTCGCAATACAAACTAGATTTCTCCGATGGGAGCTGCTTCAACAGGAGACTCCTTGCCCAAGAACAAGCTCTCGGCTGTGACTGTATGCTCTCTTCTGTACCTGGAGAAACAGGATGTTCACAATAGTAGTTAATCAGCCTTTCTGTTTGTTCAACTCAAACTGTTGCGAAGCATCAGAGCAGAACTCTGACTGGTGGAACTCAGTGGACCACGTCTCTGTTTCAGGTCGGGGTGAAGAGCAGATCTGGGCGGTGGATTTCTACGCTCCCTGGTGTGGTCCCTGTCAGGCTCTGATGCCAGAGTGGAGACGAATGGCCCGGGTACAACACAGGCCACACACATCACACACACACACACACACACATCACACACACACACACACACACACACACACACACACACACACACACACACACACACACACACACACACACACACACACACACACAGTAATTGAGACAGCAACAACAACAAATACTGTCCTATAGTTTTAGGGGTTCATTTCGAAGACATTTGAACAGGAATAGTTTGATAAGTTATCGCATACAGCTGTGAACTGTGACTGCTCTGCTAAATAGCGTTTGATAATCAGTTGTGTTACAGATAATACAGACGGTAATTTATCTGCTCCTGCTGTTTGTGTTTCGATGAGACACCAGTCAGACGTCTGCAGCCTGTTGAGTAAAGGCAGGGACAGACTGGACCGGGAGGAATCCGGTTCAGCCGACTCAGAGAAGAGCTGATAGAGTTTGAAAACCTGCTCTTACCCTGTTTAAGACTTTGTCATAAAAAGAAGCTCACAGAAAACATCAAATCAAAACAGAAACCAGAGATGCACCTCTACATGCAGCACCTTGCCTTCAGGCTACCTGAAGAGTTCAGACCAACCCGAGTCTCTCTTTCTCTCCGTCTCCACCATCCAGCTGCTGTCGGGTCAGATCCGGGTCGGTACGGTCGACTGTCAGCGCTTTCAGCCGTTCTGTCAGAGTCAGAGTGTGAGGGCGTACCCTGAGATCAGACTGTACCCCGGCAATGCCCGGCAGCCCGACCGCTACGTGTACGTACCACACTTTGAAATGCTCCTTCTGGAAATAGTTTTACACCGTGCACACGATGTAAAAACGGTTTTATTTCTGTGCATCCGGTGCAGAGATAGTTCCAGGACATGTTCCTCACAGCTAAACACATTTCATACAGACAGTTTTGGATCATATAAAGCAGCCGACACAGAATCACATGAATACTTAAAATCAGAGGGGCTGCGTCCGACCTGAATGATTTGAACCAAGGATATTTAAATCAGACCCAAACGGATAGAAACACCTGCAACAGCAGCAATTTGACCAAATAACATACATGAAGCAGCCAGAGTGGAGTGGCACCGTAGTGGTGCTCTGGCTCTTTGTTGTTCACCTTCCAACATCAAACACTCAAACCACCAACTTACACAATGACCTGATTGGCTGCAATTAGTTTGGTCATCACAACAAAGCTGCTGGATTTGTTACATTGTTGTCTGGTTTGGTTTATTTCAATTATTTTCACTCATTTCAAGAAAAAAAAAAACCTGATTATCTGATGCAGCTGTTTTCAGAGAAAAGCTGTAAAAATCCCAAACACATCAGGTCCTTCTGAATGGGAGTGTTTTAGTATGTTAGTATGTTTAAGTATTAGTAGTTTTGAATGTTAACACTGTGCTTATTAAACAGGGTGTGTTACTGTCCTGTTCAGGTCAAAGATTGATCCTGGTTTTCTGTCTGTCTGCCTGCCTGTCTGTCTGTCTGTCTGTCTGTCTGTCTGTCTGTCTGTCTGTCCGTCTGTCTGCAGGAGTTACAACGGTTGGCACAGAGACGCCCATTCACTCAGAGCATGGGCCCTCAGGTGAGACCCAAGATTCGGTCTTTCTTTGTTCCTTATTTTCTGTTTGTTTCTTTATTTGTGTATTTGTTTCCTTCCTTCCTTCCTTCCTTCCTTCCTTCCTTCCTTCCTTCCTTCCTTCCTTCCTTCCGTCTAATCTTTCCTGTGGTACAGTACCAGTGTTTGAGTGAATGTGGAGTCTTCTAATAACAGTAGTGATCTTGTGTGTGCAGTTCTTTACCCAGAGCGTCGGTGGACCTGACTCCAGACTCCTTCAGGTCTCTGGTTTTGTCTGGTCGGGATCACTGGGTCCTGGATTTCTACGCTCCCTGGTGTGGACCCTGCCAGAACTTTGCCCCAGAGTTTGAGGTCCTGGCTCGGGTGAGAAACGTTTCTTTTTCTGAAGAAATCAGTTTTTCCTCTGTAGCTTTTGTTCTGCGTCCACTGCAGAGACGAATCAAAGCCAAACTCCTCCGACAGAGGAGGTTCTCTCTCTGTGGGGTCAAAGGGATGTTCTTTGTGTGATTGACAGCTCCTTAAAGGGGAGGTCCGGGCAGGGAAGGTGGACTGTCAGGCTCATTATCAGACCTGTCAATTGGCTGGAATCACCGCCTACCCAACTGTCAGATTTCACCCGTACCTGGGAACAAGGAGGGTGAGGACACACACACACACACACACACACACACACACACACACACACACACACACACACACACACACACACACACACACACACACACACACACACACACACACACACACACACACACACACACACACACACACAAGCAGCAGCAGTCTTTTCACAGTAAGAAAGAGCTTAATTTGTACAAATCTTGTATTTTTTAGAACACTAGATATTATTATGATTATACTATATAGCCAATTGTACCTCAAGCCAGCCATCTGATTTGTGTAATTGTGTTAGAAAAATGATGCTGTGTCATCAGGTGTGCTGTGAAAGAGTCAGAGAGGCAGAATATGAGTTCATGGTGGAAAAGATTTAAAGAAATGTATGTTTGTGTTAACAGCATGAACACAGCGGGGAGCACATCAACAGCCGGGATGCTAACGTGATCGCTGACACCATCAGACAGCAACTACAACAGCTGTTGCCACGGTTACAGAACAAGCCAAAGGTAACTCTGTTCACCTCAAACTCCAACGAAACCAGAGGGGTGTACTAGGAAGTGAGAGTAGTGGGTTAGCGAGGTATGTTGAGACTAAAGAGTTGTCAATGTCACAAAGCTGGCTCTCTTTTAGGGTGGCTAGATCACCATGGTAACTTATGCTGCAAACTTAACCTGGTCTGGAGCAGGTTATGTTGGAGAAATCGGATCAAAACGTAAGAAAGTACCTCCTACTGACCAATCAGATGTCTCAAAATTGTCGCCACCGAACAAAGAAGATCCCGTATGAAGCTCGGTACGCAGAGTGAGACAGTGAGACAATGAGACTGAGACAGTGAGACAATAGTCCGATGTTTCTGTGCACTTTATGGTAAGGTGATATTATAGGCTAAGACTTTCAACTTCGGCTACACATTCACAGTCGGAGATTGTTTTGCACATGTTCCCATCATTTAGCAGATGCAGATGTGCTGCTTTCAGTGTGGATTAGGTCTTTAACTTCATTATAGTTTTTTTAAGATTATAGTTTGCTCCTCGTTTTTAAAATATGTCGCTCTGCTGTCAGTACACTTGACAATGTTTGTTATTGGTCAGATGCTGCAAACAGCTCCTCTCTTATGTGAACACACTCAGAGCAAAAAGCCTGAGTTAACAGAGAAAGGCAAAGAAAGCCTGTATGCTGAACTTCGTAGTAAACCTGTCTGACATGTTGTTGTTCCTGTTGTAGGACGAGTTCTGACAGGGCGCGGGTGGTGCTGTGAAAGAGGCCAGCAATCTGATTGGTCAGGGAGGAACAGAAGTGGATTTGATTGGTCCAACGTGATGATCAATCGGTCAACACTCTTTGATACGACCACAGCTGTAACACAGACAGACAGACTGACACTGACTGTTACTGCTGTGTTGAATGTACTGAACACTTCTGCCTTGTTTTTGTTCTTATTTGTTTTTATTTCGTCTCCATTGTTTGTATTTACTCTATGAAGTAAAACTGTGGGACACTGTATACTGGACACTGCAATGTTACTGATACACACACACGCACACACACAGAGATCCAAATGTTGACATTGTGCTGTACTTTATTATTGATGTAGAAACAGTTTAAGAATAAACCCATGTGTTTCTGTTTACGGTTTCCATGTCAACGTTTATAACCTTTACTGCCATTTTTATTCACCTTTTTCTTTTTTTAAACAAAAGTCACATATAGAGCTAACAAGAAAATTAAATAACAACGTTTTAATAATTTTAATTTATTGTTTTTGCAAAAGTGCCAAATATTTCATGCATACATCTTTTTAAATGTGAAGAATTGCTGCTTTTCTGTGTCTCATCTTAACCTGATTGTCTTTTGGGTGTTGGACTGCTGGTGGTATAAAACAAGACGCCATTTTAGCCTCCTGACATTTCATTGACCAGATAATTCAGTGGCATAATTGTTGGTTATGTAAGTTGTGTAAAGAGAACCAATCAGAATTCATCTGTTTCCTCCTCATTTTCTTTGTGTGTGTGAGCGTTTGTCATCTTACTATCAGTTCGAGGATACAGTCTGTTCACTTCCATTTTGAAACTTAAGAGCAACAGTGAAACACACCTTTAGACTGAGTATCTCCACTTCATGAAAAGTATTTTTTAATTCAGTTTCCTCAAACTCGAGGTTGTAGAGGGGATGAAAAAGACAATTTGACACAAATCTTGAATGCCTTATTTCCCCTTGTGTAGACAGTAGAGATGTTTGAGGGTTTTCAGGAGGCCTTTGAACTAAAAGCTGCAGACACTGTTCAATCCTTTTTACTTTTTTTTGGTAGTGTTTCCGTCAGCACCATCATACAACAACTCAGTAGCCAGGAAACTCATTGTCTCATAATGTGACAGTATCAATTCGACCAAAAACTTCAACTACGTTGTGTTAATTAAATGATACATCAATCGGGAAATGTTGTATCATTGTTTGGAAAATCTGGAAATTCTATATAAGGATGATGTTTTGTCATACTGTCCCGACTGGTTGTCCATCATACTTTGGGCCAGTAAAATTGTAATGTAATTATTAAATAGCATTCTGTTAAATGTAATTTAATTGTGCACACTGATGAAAATGTGTTTAAAAAAAAAAAAAAAAAAAATCCAGTCTATTGATTATTTACTGGTTTTTAAGGTTTATTTATAATGGAACTTACTCAAATGTAACTCAGCAAAAAAAGGGTTTGGCATGTGTTTATTTTTACTTCACTTGGAAAGTTGTATAGGGCAACAACGAATTACTATTTACTTTATTAGTTAGAATCCAAATACCATGATTTGCTTGATTGTTTGCCCTTTATCAGAAAACTGAAAAAAAAACCTAATCACAGCATCCCAGAGTAATGTTAGCAGATGCCTTTTTTTCATTTAAATACCAAATAAACCTACAAAATACCGAATTTATTATAATGTAAGAGCAATGAAAGCAGTGAATCATCACATTTGAGAAGCTGGGACCCTTTTGGCAGTTTTGCTGACTTAAAACAAACATTGAAACTGTTGCGATGATGCACGTAACACCTGAATGTTGCAGCAGGATTCACCTGCATGAACTCCAGAGCACAATCATTATCAATAGAATGTATTTGCTTTTAGATTCTGGATTTTTCATGGGAACAGAAGGAGTGGATATCATTTTAATGTATTTTTATGTCACCAAACATGAAGCAGTTAGACATTTTTCAAGTTATTCCTACTACTTTGGACCAGCAGATGTCACTGCTGTTCCTCTGGAAGACAGTTGTGAAGAACAGGAGATAAACCAGAAGTGGATTTCTGAGCTGAAATGTGTTCACACAGGGTTTATAACAAGTCAGAAATGAGCTCAGGATGCCTTGTTTATTGGAGGGACTGACTGCCTGCATGTGATGCATGCTGGGAATGTCTGTGACCCCAAACATGGACAGTCTACTCTTTAAGGTGGATGTTTGGGTTTAGAGGAGGGCTGCTACATTTTCCAAGCTAATTTAATAGATTATTCTGACTTCACTGTATTTGTTTCTCTTTTACTGTGAAGAACAAATTGTGGAATTGATGCTGTGCTTATGAGGATTTAGTTTGGTAGTTCAGATAGAGATAAGACAAAGCTTCTGGAGCTGTCTAATGGTTTTTAATGGTTGTGTGTTTCCAGTAGAACCAGCAGGTGTCGCTGTTGCTCTTCTCTGCAGAAACGGGGAGTACTCGACTAGTCTGAGTGGTTTATCAATGTTAAAAGCAAACAGACCGGTGAGAAGTGAGTTTTTAGCACATTACTGACAGCATTGAAATGTGTCAGACTGTTGTGATGGTTAGTTAAACCTGTCTACTGTGGTATGAAGCAGCAGATACAAAATACAGGCAGGTACTTAAGTAATAACCTCCTAAACACAATATTTAGTCTGTTCACATGGAATTCAAAGCTGTTGCCCACTGGGCCCAGCTGGAGATGAAAAGAAAGGTTTTGAGACTCTTTGACTCTATTTGTTGTGTGATTAAGTCAACTTGGAACTGGCCAGTTTCACATTGGTCCTTCTACAGAGTCCCGACTGAGAACCTCAGGCCATGTTAACATTATGGCGGGATGGATTTAACATGGAGGTCAGAAATTTCAAACTGAAAATAAGGAGCTCTGAGCTTGAAGCGTTCTATGACACCAAATGTAAATAATTAACATGGCTGACTGTGAGGAGCTTTTCTTCTTGCAGAAAGCAGCATACATGATGATTGTGTAGGTAAAAACAAGACTTGCAGTCATGCTAGCTGCTGTGTGAGGCTGCACTACAGACTGTATCTAAAAGTGGACGGAGCTTCCAAGTTTGAAAAATTAGGCCTGTATGGGAGTGCCTTAAACTGCAAAACCACTGAGGGCCACTAGGGGCTGCCTCCAAAAAGGCTCCGTCGACTCCCATTCAACTTCTCCCATGAAATACAAAGTTGATTAACTATTCCCACAAGTCATTTTGGTATCATTGGCTAAAGTCAGTCCTTCCTATAAGTTTTCTGGCAGTTCATCTGAAAATACTCCTATCAACAATTAGAAAAAAGCAGTATGTTTGGGGGCGTGTTGGTTTGATTGACAGGCCTGTGGTGCAGTCAGGGTTCCGCTATAGATGGGCGGGCCTCGTGTCCTCAGGTTCCCAATCAGATTGAGTCAGACTCATCGCTCGCTCCTCCCGCCTCATCCAAATATGGTCTCTTCTGGCTCCAAAATAGCAACATGGCGACGGCCAAAATCCAAACTCGAGGCTCTAGAACGGCCCCTCACAATCCAACGGGTGACGTCACAGTTGCCTGCCGTAAGGCCTGTCCCTTTAGGCAGTTTGAGCTAAATACTGTTGTTAGCTATACTTTGTTTGCCATGCCCACCATCTTAGTTTAGAATCTAAGCATGAACACATTAGCTAATTAAACAAAATGACCTTGAAAAAAGGTGCTTGAGGGAAATTATTTCATTGCAGTCCATCCAGTGTGTGTTGAGACAATTCATTCAAAACTATACATGTCGATCTTAAGGTGGCGGGAGATAAACTGAAGTCAACAAGAATCATCCTCAGGGGAACGGGAATGTTTGCACCAGATTTTAAAGCAATTCATCCAATAAAGAGATTAAAGTCTGGACCAAAGTAGTGGACTAACTGATCGACTGACCATTACATTCATACAACCAAATAATACACGATTACGACTTTGTAAGAAACTAACAAAATCATTTAAAACAGCAGCATTATTTGCAATTCATTTGATATACCAACGTGTTGTCAGGTAAAACCAAATCTACTGGGTTATACTGTTGAACAGTTCCAACTCCATCTATCTTTTATTATACATTTATGCAATTCAGACAAACGTAGTGCAGTAAGAAATGTAAAGTCTTACAAAGTGGAACCTCTCAGTAAAACAACCAATACTTAAAATGTTCTCTAGTGCTGTAATTACCTAAATGACCTTATGTAATTTCCACTTCAGTGTTATTTGACCAGGAAATTTCTGTTTAGCTCTCTCTCTTCCTCCTTTCCCCCCCCCCCTCTCCTCTCTTTCTGTTTTGTGGGCAGTTGGAGGTCAGCATTGACGCAGCACTGCTCCATAAACCACTGGAACCACTTACTGAGGGTGCGTTCTATTGTTTCATTATGTGAAATGGAGCAGCAAGTTGGACAAACACTGGCTGAGGCATTGTGGGAACCAACCTGGTTGTCCTGCGTGTATTTATTTGGATGATGAAGTCAGACTAAAATCACTTTCTGTGTTGGACGGTTGGAGATTTGGCTGCGCATGTTGGAGTCGGAGGGCAGGGATTCCCATGACTCTGTACACGGATTAACAGATGAAAACTTTTAAACATCGGATCACAACAATTAACACGCAAGAGAAACTCCTGCAAAAGTGTCTCTGTGTGCATTTCAACTATTTCATTTCAGCAGAAATTAAGAAACAAAATTTGTTTTTCCAAATTAGATGCATATTTTGTTTCTTGATACAGATAATGTAGCTCCAGCCAGGGCCCTAGTGGCTGTCAGAGAAAGCCCAGCCAGAGTCAGAGGAGCTGGGGTAGAAGTGAATAGAGTGCAGGCTGGCTGGAGCTCCGTGTGACCCAGCATGGGAAACGCTTATCTAATACTTAACAGCTAAAACAACAAACAGCATTTATTGGACCAAAACGGTAAACTAAAGAGAACATTGGGCTTAACGTGACTATTAACACCTGTGAGTATTGGACCAAATTAGCACTAAAGACCAGCAAATACTAGATCAAACCAGGGCTAAAACACCAAAGAACATTGGACAAAAACAGGGGATTTATCCCCGGATAATAATGGACTGAGCCAGGTCTAAAACACAAAAATGATAGCAAACCAAAACAGGAAAAATCCAGAACCAGTCCAGGGCTAAACAAAACCAGGGGCTATAGCAGCAGATGATACTGGCCCAAAGTAGTAGCAAGGCTAAAACAACTCACTGAACACTGGACCAAACCAGGGTTAAAAACACCACTGAATATTTGTCCAAACCATTACTAAACAGCAGCAAGTATCGACCCAAACCAAGACTATAACAACAGAGAGTATTGGACCCAACAGGCATAAAACACCAGTGAATAAAGCATAAAAAAGGGAAAGTAACATGAACCAAACCAGAGATAAAATATCAGAGAACATTAAAGGAAAAAGGGCTATAAATACAACCAAGTACTCGACCAAACAGTCGACCTAAGACTTGTAAGAGAATCTGATGAAATAGGGCCAAAACACAAGAGAATAATGGATTAAACAGGCCGAAACAAATAGAGAATATCAGAAGTAAGTTCTTAAACATCGACAAAAACATCGACCAATCTCAGAAACTATCTGACCAAAAAGGACAAAAATATAACAACTATTGGAACAAACCATACTTCTAACACCTGTGAATTCTAAAGCAAACACTGGCCTTTAAAGGGATGATCATGCTCTCTGCTTCTGCGTTGTAGTTAATTTTGGTTAATGTGTAGGGCTGAGTACTGAACTTCTGAACATTTATGCCATCCACAGAATTGCTTTGATAGTGTCTACTCTCAAAAAAGTTATTTGGTACCAAATTTTGATACCAAGGCTACACCCACACAAACCAAGCGGCAACAGACAGTGAAGTCACCTATAGTTTGTGAAATGCAATTCTGAGGACTCGAGTTTCGACATTTTGGCCATCGCCATCTTGCTATTTTGGAGCCAGAAGTGACCATATTTGGACAAGCCGGGGGGAACGCGAGCTACTTGTCATTTAAACAGACACGACCCCCAACATACTACTTTTTGGGGCCTAAAATCGAGTTAGTGATGGAATTATTTTCAGATGGACCACCAGAAAATTAATGTGAAAGAGTGGCTTTAGTGAATGACACGATTGATTTGTGGAAACTTCGCATTTCATGAGAGAAATTGAATGGGAGTCTGCTGGATCCAGGCTATTTTGGTGCCAACCCCTCGTGGACCTCGGTGGTATTGCAGTTTAAAGCACTTCCGCATTGGCCTCACTTGTCTGACCTACGTCAACTTTTATATACTTTCCATGACACAAATACATTCTCGTTTTCCTACGTTTACATATACAAGTAAATCTCATCAGCATCATTGTTCCACAGTGTTTACCATATGTAGATTTCAATTTAGGTAAACCACACATTAGAAGGGCTTATTTTACTCATTTTATTTTATTAAAAGGGCTCTTTTACTTGTTTTCTTTTATTTTTGGCCCCATTCCTCTCTGGGTTACATGTGCTGCAGTAAATGGAGGCTGGAGGCGTTTAGAGAACACTGGTAAATTGTAGTGTGGAGCCATAGCTTGCTTTTGAAGGTTGGGGGGACATCTGTTAGCTACAAAACAATCTGGGTTACACTCTCCCCCTCTAAACTACATGGAAACTAAGGATTTGTACTGCAATGTGTAATGTTTAAATTTTATAAATTAGAAAAATTGGGATAGAAAAAAGGATAGTTTAGGGAGCGATATTGACTTCAAGGTATTGGTACTGATATCCAACATTTTTGAACATTATTCAGCCCTATTAATAGTAGTCTTAACTTGATAAGTATATGAATTCTGCTTCTTTCTGTTTCTGTCCACTTTCTGCCCTCTAGTGTTGAAAAATATTTTTAAGCAGCTTTAACTGCTTTCAGCAAGGTCACTCCATATGAAAATATTCAGTGTGTGACTGTTTGCTGTTTCAGCATTCAGGGACATGAATAGAGCCACTCAGCCTCCCGAAACAGACTTCACCTTATGCCAGAGCCAGGTGTGTTTTCAGTCAGGCAGTAGCTGCAGTCAACATGGAGGGGAGGAGGACAGGAGACAAGGCAAGACTGGAGAGGAGCGGGGAGGACGAGAGCTGAGGAGGATAAGGAGGTGTAATAGCAATAAATCCATGAAAACATTTTCTCTTCCCTCTCATGGAAACTGCAGCTGTGAAAACACTGCTGGAAATTAGTAGGCAGGAACTATTGGAAGTACGCACACACACACACACACACACACACACACACACACACACACACACACACACACACACACACACACACACACACACACACACACACACACACACACACACACACACACACACACACACACACACACACACACACACACACACACACACACACACACACACACACACACACACACACACACACTGCACGATGGCTGAGTTTCATGCTGCTGCTCTGTTTTGTTAAACAAACTTTACTGCCATTAGTGAGAAGGTCTGAAGGTTCAACTTGTCTTCTCTTCTAGTTTGTTCCTCAATCTGGATTATGCTGCTCCATTATTTAGACTAACTTTATTTCAATACTTCAAGCCAGGTTTTAATCAGTAAACAGCTTTTACAGGTTGTTGCTGTTGATCCAAGTCAAATACACCAAACATGTAAGTGGCCTTTGGAGGCCACTGAGACACTTGCAACAGCTTTTTGTTCGTGCTCAGTGATAAATTAAATTCCTTTTGGATGAGATTAACATTATGAGAGTAGCTGGGGGTGGGGTGGGGGGGTGGGGTCCCTTGTAATCAAAGTCATTGCTCCGGGCGGGATTTGAAATTTATTGAAATTATGGCAGCATATATGTTGCTCCAAAACCTGTATATATTATTCCCAGATATGCCATGTACAATAATACACCCCCATACTGTCACGGATGCTAACTTTTGAACTATGCGCTAATAACAGGGTGGATGGTCCCGCTCCTCTTTAGCCTGGAGGATTTAAAATTTTGATTCATTCGACCACAGGGCAATTTTCCACTTCTCCTCAGTCCATCTTAAATGAGTCTGGACCCAGAGAACGAAGTGGAGTTTCTGGATCATGTTTCTACATGGTTTCTTCTTTGCATGGTCGACTGCAGGAAGAGATGGAGAGGACCACAACAGAACTACAGGCAGAGAGAATGCTATTGCTAAGTTGCCAGGAAAATGACACCAAATGAATGCTATTAATGACAGGTTATCAATAACTTTATGTTGCCATAATATGCCAGATGTGTGATGTTCAGCTTGTTGTAAAGTTCAGCCCCCAAGTTGTGTAAAAAATGTTGCAGTGTGGAACTTTTGTCTCTTCCTTCTGCCAGTCAGTGAATACAGAAACCCTGTCGACACGTACTTCCGTCATGTGCTCCAACGTAGCCTACTCTGTCACTGCTGTGATACATTTCAGATAAAGGGAAGATAAATGAAATAAAAGGCATCACAACCCTGGCAAAACGACTTTCAATATCTGACTTTAACCAGTTTGGAAGTATAGATCAGCTGAATTATTGAATTATTTTACCTCCACTCCAATTGGTATGCAGCCAATTAGCTACCTTTAAAGGATGGTCAGTTTATCACAGGAATGTCTCAACAGACAACGGATGTAGAAACTGTGAAATACAGAGATCTATCAGGCATTCATTGGCTCAATCATTGCCTGAACTCGTTTTGTATTTATAAGTAAAAGTTCAGCACCATAGCTTCAGGTTTTTGTGGTTAATTTTCTTTATTGTGAGCTGTTTTACTGAGAACTGAAAACAGACTAGTCTATATTATGCTTCATTACTGACAAAACCAAATATAGAAATTCTAAGTTATGTAAGGTAAATGTCTTAAAAAAAAAAAAAAGATCTCTTCTTGTAATCAGCTCTGCACACTTTGACTGTCTATTGCATCTAGCATTTTTCTCCTGCACTGAATAGAATGAGCTGTGTCTATTTATTCATTTCCCCATAGTTTAAATGATACGGAGAAATGAAGTGTTGTATTCTTCCTTAAGTGAGTGATGTGAACATGTACTTGACACTTGAAGGGAAAGTGAGATTGAAAGAGAATATAAAAGGACTAAAAGTAACTGCATGTGTACCTTCAATTTCAGAAAATATGTTCAGTTTTAGCTTTCTATTTCAAAATATCAGATGCTGGTAGTAAAAGTAATTTGAGAATTGTGAGTACTTGACCACCGAGATTGCAATTTCCAGCCTGTTTGCTAATGTGTGCAGTGGGTTATATTTTTAATCCCCCGCTGGGCCCCTGAGGGACACCCCTCCAACCCCACAGTGGAGCTCCATTAAAACCTCCAGAGGAACATTGTGGTCTAAATTCATGTTTAATGGTTCAAACTGCTGTGAAAAGTCCAGAGTTCAGATATCAGAGTGTTAGTATAGAGTACTGTATAATGAGTGTTAGTGTCTTTACATGAACACAGTCACTGGGTGATAATTACAATATTGTTTGTTTATGTGAGGCTGTGCTCAGACAACAGGACTTCTATTATGCTCTCAACAAGAAAAAAAAAAGTTCCTCTGAAATTTCCCCGAGGATGTATCCACATGTGACAGTCAGGAAAGCACAGGTAAACTAAAAATGAAGAATGAAGGCTTCAGTTTCAGGGCTCTTGTATTGTGTATGCTGTATGCTGGCTCATGTAACACTGCCATGGAACACTTGAGCCATTTCCTGCTCTGACAAGTTGGAAAGTCTGCCTTGAAAAAGAGATTTTAATTACTTTATTGTGTTTAATATGGATTTAAATTCTGGTTTCTTCCTTACAGCAGCCTCAGTTAGACATTTTTCAGAGTTAATTTGTAAAAGTAAAGACCAGCTCGCTGCTGTTTGGGATACAAGTGAATTACACCCAATAAAATGTTCAATTCCTCAGACTGATCCACAACACACACAAAGGGAAGGGTTAACAAAACAAGTGAGTCACATCTCCATGTTGGCTGAGATTATCCTGGCTACCCTCACTACATCTTCTGTCAGTATAACACATGTGGTGTGTGCTACATGTGTCTGGAGTGCTGCACTTAGTTTACTTTTTAGTGTGAAGGAGATCATTATTGTAATAAATAATGTGATCAAATAATTGCTTGCTCCTTAAACAAACACTACAGGTGTGTCCAAAATCTCTCCCTACTTATTATACACAGTATCTGCAGGTCTTCTAAAGTCTTAAAAAAAAGTTGTTTAAATTTCTTTAATGTATGTTCACGTACATCGCTGTGGCTTCACTTTGTGGTCTTTTTTTTTAAGCAAATTGTGTTTTTTTTTGTCTCTTTCTTAAAGGTCAGTTTGCATTCTTTGGCAAAGTTAAGCCTGTCTTTGGAGTCCAATTGAGCTGCGTCACTTTTAAACTGGTAATATTAACAGACATTTTGCTCTGACCCAGGGGCCCCCGGAGCTCTTGACTGTGTCCTGATCATGTTCATGGATCAATGATATTGTCATATTAAGTTGGAAAGTACTGACAAAACTGTGACATCAATGTTGGTAAATTCATGTATTCGATACATATTTGTGGGCATTAATGTTTGTTTTCTGTCCTTCTCTGACCGGCATGGCACAATGAAAAAGATATAAAATAGTGTCCTATTAAAAGATCTAACGATCTTAAATGAAATTTGAACACTGCAGAGACACTCTACAGAGGGCACGACATTTAGGTACTATTCATCATTTTGTTGAATTATCTTATTGAAATTGAATGACTATGTAATGCCCTGAAATTTTCACAATGGAACAAAAAAGATGGTGTCCAAAGCTTGTTCATTACTTTCTACTAACAATCTCACAATTCAGTGCTTTTTATTAAAGATTATGAAAAAATGAAATATTGACAAATGTAGGAAATCTCCATTTCTTTGTTAAGTGTAGGGAGTTGTGAGTAAGTGAATAGGGAGGTGATTTCAGACACAGAGAATATCAGTGCTTGCTAACAGTACTCGCTCCACTTAGTAAATGTAAAAAATACTGGAGTTTTCTTGCTTCTTCACGACAACAAGAAAAGGCACAAACTGATCTTCCATAAGACGGTCTCATTCCTTTTCTGTTTAACATTTTACGCAGAAAACAAGTTGATGGTCAAAGCTCTGATGCGAGTGATACAAACTATAAAGTTTAACAGTGAACAAAACAGGAAGCAACTGACTGAATTCATCTGTTGTGCAGGTGGAATGGAAGTGAATGGGAGAGAGTGAATAAAGCCAAACCCTTTTCACTCTTCCTTCTACATCCTGTTTCACTGAGTAATACATGACAATCCAGCAGCGTGTGTCAGTGAGGGGTTCACATGTGCTCCTTCACTTTAGCTCGGGACAAATCACAACACTGCAGCCCACCTCACCTCAAACATGGTGGAGAAATTAGATCTGTTGCTTTAAATAGAATTCAATCAGTTCATTTCTCACTTATTCCTCTTTGCTTGTTGTGTCTTCAAATGTTGCAACACTAACTGGAATTTTAAATAAAATGTTAAAAATCATTAAAAAGTTTTCGTTATTAACTCACTACTGTATTTGCACATCAGATTTCATGTCACGTGTTTCCTGCTTTATAAATGTGTAGATTTCTTTAATTTAAACACAAGTCACCTTCACACTCCTCTCATGTCATTTTGTTGTTTGATGACAGATGATGTGACATGAGGCACTGGATCCGTGGATCCCCGTGTACACACCTGTGTCATGCAGACACTTTGTGTCTCCTTAAAGTTATTTTATGTCTTTTTGTGATCACCGAGTTTTTTTTTTTTTGTCATTTTGAGTCTCTATAATTTCTTTGTGCCTCATTGTGGTCGTTGTCACTTTATGATTTTGTTTCTTGTGTGCCTTTGTTATAGTTTTGTATCTCTTTGCAATTGATTGATTGAGTTCTTAATTTTTTTTAATTAATAGTCACTCCATCCTGAGGCTGACATGCAGGGAACCTGAGATCTTTGGCCCATGAGTCATCCACAGCTGGACCGAACAAGACTGGAGAAGTCAGTAAACTCTCTCCTGCTGTTGTTGCTGCTGTTACGGTTGCAGTTGTTGCTGTTACGGTTGCAGTTGTTGCTGTTGGTGTTGATGCTGCTGCTGCTGCTGCTGCTGTTGCTGCTGCTGCTGCTGTTGTTGTTGTTGATGCAGTTGTCGCTGCTCTTACCGCTGTCTGAACAAAGCGTCTTCCTTCATTTTCTACTCAGTTCAGGTCACGATTCAGATCAATCATAGTCAGTATGTCCAAGTCAAAATGTTTTTTTTATCATTTCAATGTCCTCCATCACATTGCCATGGTAACAGAGCCAAAATCCACCATTATTACAAATGAGAAACACAGAGAAAAGCTATGGAGCCAACATGGCCGCCACTGAAAATAAATTTGTTCCAAAAAGTGTCATGTACATACTGTATGGCTGTGCGTAGATTTAGTACTACAGCGTTAAAGCTCCACCCCCTTTCTTGTCTTAACCGAGTGCTTTAGGTGTATACACACACACAAACACACACACACACACAAACTGACAAAACACACACACACTAAACGCACACTAAATAATGTTTGTGCAAAGAAAGTAAATGACAAAAATCTGACTCCAAACTGTCTGATAGATGAAGATGAACTACATTCAGCTACAACAGCCTGTGATAGTGCAATATCCACGCACGCACGCACGCACGCACACACACACACACACACACACACACACACACACACACACACACACACACACACACACACACACACACACACACACACACACACACACACACACACACACACACACACACACACACACACACACACACACACACACACAGTCAGATCTCAGTGGCGACTCCGGCGTGTAGCTGCTCGGCCTTTCCCCTGCAGGATCTGATCCCATCTCTGGACAGAAGGACAGAAGGAAAGTGAGACTTACATGTCCCGTCACTCCATAAGATGAAATCACTGTCAGCTGCTGTTATTTATCATGGTCCTGCAATTTAATGTCAGTGGTGAATAGATCAGCTGTACATTAGAGTTTGTAATGGTGCTTTGCTTCAGAGTCCTCGATGTGGGAACATTGTCAATGTCAAGTCTCCAGAGGGAAAATCAACAACACACATGCCCAAAGCCTTTGGCAAAGAAAGCAGATTACAGTAACTTGATGCTAACTGTTGTTGTCATTTGCTACAGTTGGCAGGAATCAGTATCTGTTTTAAAAAGAAAGCAAAGGTCTGAAAGTAGTTAACAGCAGCTGGGTTTGGCTTGAACGCTATTGTCAGAGCAGAATTTGATACGCACCTTGACCTTTCGGCCCATTTTGTCCTTCCATTTCTGAGCAATGGAGCTGTCAATCAGGAGCAACCTGCAACCACAAACACACAACTCATTTTTCTTGCAGGGTTTTCCACAGTGCTTTATGGCTGACCTCCACTAACATCAGTATACAGCTGTAAAAAATATAATACCTGGCTCTGACTCAGTGTAGCAGACGAATTAGCAGTAATTAATAACAGTAGCACAACAATGTTTTTCCCTGCTGGTTGATCTGCTTGCTGGAAAGACTTCCGTTTCATGATCTTCTCTACATGGTGAGGAAAGGATGAGACCATGAAACTGTAGAACTGACCAATGCAATGGGAAGTTTTGGTGACTGTACTCTATATAAGCACGTGTATTGGTGTCACTAACTTTGAGTAGGTTATAGAAACCTCTCCATGTTATGCTGATCAGCATAATATTAATATAATTTGGACATCCATAACAAGTGTTTTATTTTTTTCTCTGAGTCCGGCTGTTAGTAGCAGTTTTTCAACAACATCATGAGTAAACGCTGGAACGAACGCTTGCGTAAACGCAAAGATAACGCTGCCAAAGTATGTAGGTACAGGTCAAAGTTTGATAACCACCAATTGTGCGCATGCTTCACCCAAAACAACCTGCAGCGAGTTCCAGTTGGTCTTGTATTTAACCAACTTGATGACAACAATGATCGTAGCCTTTAAATCTTTTTTGGAAAAGTGCTATATCAATAATAAAATCATCATTACCTGGATGTCTCCTCGTTCTCGTAGCCCATAATGAGGTACTCGTCTCCAAGAGCCAGAGGAGGACACAGACAAGAGGACGAGTAGTAGAGCGTCTGTGTCTCCTTGGGAATGTTGACCAGAGAAGACTTGAGCACCTCCTTCACCTCCACCACCGCCGTGGGCTCCAGACCGCGATTCCTCACCTCCCTCACCCTCGCCCTGATAACTGAAGACGAGACTTGTCAGCATACATGGACACTTTGGATATTAGATTTGAACCATTCCTTGTGTTTATATCTGCACGCAGAGCCCTATAACCTGCAAATGCTTTTTATTTATTTCTTAATTAAGTTTAAATCGTTATTTAGCTTCTGCTGACCTCTGAGTCACTGCCTACATTGTGGATCTTTTAGCAATTTATGCAGGTATGGTGCTCAGTGTTGGCTGTTCCATCATTGGAAGAAACAAAGCAGAGCTTTGTGGGTGGGACCACAGGTCTTTACACATCAGGGGCTGGACGAAAAAACAACACCAAAGCTATTTTGTACTAGCAGCGATGGGAATTTGCGACAGTTTTTAAACAAAAAGTTAAAATAGATTTGTAACATCTCATTCTATAAAAAAAAAAAAAAAAAAAAAAAAAATGATGGATTCAAACTGGCAAGAATATATTTTTTTAAATCAGCACAGCCATCAGTCACTAGAATTGCGATGGATTGAAATGTGATTGGTTGATGCTTTTATTCGCGGTGCGAAAGGTAAGAAGAATCGACCTCCTTCCAAAGACGTGAAGGTACTCTCGACAAAAACAACGACACGAAAAAAATAGACCTTTGAATCAATCAAATAATTAAAAAAAAAAAAAACGCCCCCAGTGTGTGAATTCCTTTAAAATAGAAACATTTCTACTGATAGATTTAGTGCAAATGAATCCCACACACCTTCATCCCGAGCTACAAAATTAACACAATGTCAGACTGAAAAAGAAAATGACACAAAAAGTCCAGTCTAGAGGCTGCAAGTTACTCTTTTTATCTGTCACTTTCAAAATATTTCAAGAATTGATTCTTGCTATGCGTAAAGAACTTGCTTTCCATGCTTTCAGTACATCCCAGGTATATCAATGTATCTCGCTGTATTTCTGTCTTACCCACTGAAACCTAGACAAACTTCACCTGGTCCAGAACGCTGCAGCAACACTACTCCTTAAATCCAATCACAGAATCCATACAACACAGATTTTAGCATCCCACACTGGTTACCTCTATGTTTTAGAATTGATTTTATTATATTAATGATTACACTTGGGGCTGGTTCTTGATTATATCTCTGGCATGCTCCGACATCCTCGGGCAGAGGTCTGTTAGTAACTCCAGGTCAAAGGTCAAAACCAGAGGAGGCCAAGCATTTGAAGTCAAGTTTGATATCTGTTTTTGAAAGATGCTATAAAATTATTAGTATATACTTTGCCAAGCGTCTGTGTTTTCACAATGCAATCTGTTTTTTCTTCTATGACTTAATGAAGCTTAACATTTTGTGAAGCTGTGAGCAACACTATCAATCTGTAAATATATGGAGCTTCACTGGGTGGCAAACAAATCAATAAAAAGAACACCCTACCCACCCATTTCTTTTTGTAGCGTAATAATGTACCTTAAAAGCAACGTATGAATGTCCATTAAATCAACAGACAGGTTTGGTGGAGCACTATTTGTCTGTTTTTTCTGTCTGGTTAGTAACCCTGAAGACAGTTTGTCCGGCTGCTGTCCTTGGTGCTGAACACAGAAGTGGAGATAAGGACAGTTACGATGTAAAGGCCCTGTGACACATGTATAAGTCATTTATGTAACTTTTAACATCCAACTTTGCACCATTAACTAAAAACCTGCTGGAGATTCAAAATGGAGGAAAGCTTTGGGAGTTTATTTCCAATGTTTCTCACCAATTTTATGTAAACGTTGTCTGCCGGAGTATAAACAGCTCCTCGACAGAGGAGTAGTAGTGTAGTAGACAGTCATCAGACAGCAGTCAGTGGTACAAATCATAATTAAGAATATACCTTTTGCATCTTGTTGTCCTGTTAGTAACCTGAATGGGATTGACGAGTGATAGCCCAGTTGGCTAGCATGCTAATGGTTAGCTTTTAGCAGGTTATATGCTGCTTTCAAAATGGCGTTGTGCTTTACCCAAGCGGCAACCAGCAGTGACGTCACCCATTGGTTTATGAACGGCCGTTATGAAGCCTTGAGTTTGGATATTGGCTGTAGCTATCTAGCGAGTTCGGAGCCAGAATGCAGGCGGCGGATCTGATTCGATCCAATTGGAAACCCGACAACGCTGCATCCCGCCCACCGATAAGGGAAAGCTGACTGCATCACCGGCCTGTCAATCAAACAGACCCCCCCACCAAAAAAACAACAAGAAAAAAAACATGGCTTTTTGAGGATTATTTTTTAGACAACTGGTAAGAAAGAGGGACTTTAGCTAGTAAACACTAAGAACTTGTGGACATTTTTTTATTGAATTTTAATTTCATTATAATTTCATTGACTGGAAGTCTAAAGAGGCTTTTTGGAGCCAACCTCTATCGGCACTTGGTGATATTGCAGCTTTTAGCACTTCCACATCGGCCTCATTTTTCAGACCCTGAAGCTACATCCAATTTTATATCCAGTCTCTGTGTTTACCATGTTCACAAGAAGAGTCCATATGAACACCGCAGACTGCTGAATTTTCTGGAAGCTCTAAGTGACGTATTTGTTAACATTTATGGAAATGGTGGAGGCCCTGAAAGTTTATTTTTCATTGGCTGTCAAGTTAATTGTAACTTCAGTTGGAGGAAAATATTTCAACGGCTTCATCTTTTCTCTCTGCCACTGTGTCTTTGCATTTCCTGCATTACCTGCCCGCTAGCTTGCTAAATTGTTATGGTGTGTTCATAAGCAACTGGGAAGTGGGAAAGTTCCGACCGCCGAGTGGGAGAAATTCCCTGAACGCCTGTTGAACTGGGAATTTCCCGCTCGGAAAGTCTGAGGTTTTTGAGAGCCTAGAAAAGTAGGTCTGACGTCACTGGACACAGCAACGTTTGCGGTGAAAGGAAGAGATACACTTGCTCAATGTAAAAATAAGTCATATTATGGTGAATTAAGGTCATACTAATTAGAGCAGGGTGTGGTGCCGGTACACGATACTAATTACTATATCAACAGACAACTACAGCTGGTGACCCAATTATTGGGTTGGGTTGGTATCCCAAATTACTCTGTTGCCATTAGTCTGCTGGCTGTTTTATACATTAGTTTATAAACACGAGTAGAAAATGTACTGCACAAATAATAATGACTCTCTGTGATGGTCTACTTAGGTGATGACGACGCTGTTTGTCATGTTGCCTTTTTGTTGTTGTGACGTGAACGCTCTGAACTAGGAAGTCGGAGGTTATCAAGTCAGAACTTTCCCACTTCCCAGCTGACTGAACGCACCATTAGCCGATGGCCTCTAGATGCCGTCGCTGTTGCTCTTCCCTATCAACAGTGTCGTCATGACTTAACACCGAGCATACGGCTTCCTATGTCGTAACCACGAGCTCCGACTTCAATTTGAAAGCAGCAACAGTCACAGTCGGGTCAGACAGAAAATGTAGAGAAAGAGAGCAGTAAAGGTCCGGTTCGGGAATCGACCACTCGGTTATCAGGTCGCCCCTGCTTGGACACTTCTGTGGTGTTCATGAGCTCTTGATTCATCAGTACCTGAAATTTCTGGTGTATATTTTGGGTCATGCCACCTACTGTTGCGCTCTACCATTTTGCCATTAGCAATCCACATGGGATGACAGCTGACACACATAGGGCCAATAAAATGGCAATTTTTCATAACTAAGACTTCGTTGAACTCAGTGGACTTCCTGATCACAAACCCATTGTGTTTTATACATTTATTTGAGTTGTTATACTTTTGTATTTGTGAGTTGTACTCTTTAAAACTGGACTTAATAATTGAGCTTTTTCTGTCATTCTGCCTCAATTTGAAAAACAAAAAAAATCTACCATCCTCAACTACCAGTAACACAAGTTACCTTCCAAACCTGGTAAACACTTATCAAAACAAATGGAAAAGTGACTGTTTTTGTCAGACAATACTCCCTTAATAGATGCACAAGCTTCAGTAGTAACACGCCAATAAATTCACCTAATGCAGAGAACAAAGACACTGCTGCAAGTTTAAGAGAACAGAGGAGGTGGAAGCCGCAGAGACTGAGAAGAAACCAGCACAGTGAGAAAGTTAAATCAGCAGCAGTGTTAATTACCAGTTAGAGCGCCAGCAGAAACATTTATGAAGACCACCTTGTGCACTCCGACATGCTTTGATGCTTTACTAAACTCCTCTGTTTCAATCATATCTGAATATTTCAAAAGTGAGTTCGTGTTTAATGATTACTGGAAAAAAAAAAAAAAAATCAAAAATCTTTCCCAAACGGATCCTTCAGCCAAAAGCATTAGTGAAGTCCACGTGGAAATCTCTGCAGGATTTGCCAACTCATGCCTGTGTGCTGTAATCATCTGGAAAAGCCTTTCTGGTCTCAGGCTTTTTTGTCTCCAATTTAATCTAGTTAAGCTAACAGCCTCGGCACAGAAAACCTTTCCTTTGACATGAAGGGGGAAAAACTGGTCCAAGAAAAAGAATCTACTAAAGAGCTCACTGGAACTAAAACGATTTTTAGCCACCTACAGTACAGTTAAGACAGTCTTGTTAAAAAAAGAATAAAGGTTTCTTTCTTTCTTTACTAGCATCTCTATTAGTGCCAGCAAAAGCAAGGACTATTTATACAAAGTGTTGGTTTAGACAAGCACCAACAAACCAGGTGAAACTGGCCAACTGATGCAAGCTGCATAACGAATGCCACACTTTCTTTTTTTAAATCAGATATACAATATATGGATTGTTTCTGTGAACAACAACTAATACCATAAAAGAATGAGAACAACCCGACACAGCTGAAATCTTCTCAGAGCTGCAGACTGACTGTTGATTCTCAGTGGGATCACAAAGAAAGGAAACCCTTTAACATTACTGGGAAGGATTTGATGCTTAAATGAACAATATATAATATACTGATAACTATGGTTTAAATGTGGTTTAATGAATATATCAGCTTGTACTTCTATATACAACAGCGTCAGAGTAAAATAAAATGATCTTCTGTCTCATATTTGTAAAAACTGAAATAAGTCCCAGATGACTCACCGTAGTTGTAGTTGTTCTTCAGGTAGGTTTTCAAACCCATTTTGACGGTCTTACACCTGCAGCGATCTACCGAAGAACAAAGTGGGAGAAGCTCTCGTCATCATTTTGAAAAGGAAAACTGACACAAAGAGAAACTGTTCAGGCTCTGTCCTCAAACGTCCACATTTCCACAATTTACTGAGCCATGTTCAAGTGAGCCGGGAAAGGTTCTCACGATTGCAACTTGAGAAAGTTTAAGTCACTTAATACAGTAGTGTCGGGGTTCAAACTGCTTCCTTTGTCAGCGGGGGGGCTAAAAAGTGTCAAATAAAGCGTTCTATTATAGGATTTCCAGTGTTTCCCCTTCGATTGGGTTCCTCTGCCCCTCCTGAACGAAACACATGTCTGGGTCAAAACATAGCATATGGCTGGACCCTGTGTGAAACTGGAGGGCTTTTCATTTTTGGCATTCAGTCGACTTTCTTTTACCTGATTTAAGAGCACACATTTCTTTTCAGCTCAGTGTGAGTCTCTGCTGTGTTTTGCAGGTGCGTTGCAGGTCGTGCTTGTTACTGTCCTCTGATCTCTGTGTGTTTCATGAAGGGCGGAGCTCAACTCTGCTTGTCCCCCCTCTGGTGCGGAGCAGACAGGTGAAGGGAGCGAGGGGAGATTGTCCACTCGTCAATCAATCGTGTTGACAATGTAATTATTTTGGACACGTTAATGAATGAATAAATAAACATAAAAAAATACTCAAATGGATCACCGAATATCTTTATACCCGCCCAAGTAAGGGAGTGTGAGAAACACTGCATATTGTTTTAACCTTCAGCGAGCTACTCAGAACCGGGTAACTAGCTACTGGTAGCTTGCGAGCAACAGGTTGGAGACTCCTGGTGTAAGGCAAGATGTGCAACCACAACCTGCCGTTTCAAGGCTTATTATACAAACTTACCAAGATATAACAGCCCTGGTCGTGAGCTTTACAGGTGTTGGTAGTTGGTTTTGTTACATTTGGACAGATTCAGGCTCTCTGTTTCCCTGTTTCCAGTCATTGTGCTAAAATAAGCCCACCAGCTCCAGGCCCTAGCTCTAGAGATACCAGACAGATTTGAAAATGGTATGAAGCTTCTCCAGTTTTCAGCAACACAGTGAATAAGTGTATTTCTGAAGGAGAAAACTTCGGTTCTCTGGATGCCACACCCTCCCCTGGAGGAGGAGCCCGGACAGGACAGAGGTGGACACAGGCAGACAGACAGGTTACCTCCATTTGGTCCTCTGCAGTGGAGGTTGTTGGAGTCCATGGGGAAGTCTGGACTGGATTCTGTCAGGGAACCAAACCCAGCACGTTAGTGAGGAATACAAGGTTCCCAGTAACAAGTTCCACTGACTGAGTAGTTGCTCTCCTTTGTGGAACCTCTGAGGTCGTATACAAGTCGCAGACACACAACGTCTGTGACGATGTGCCCTAATGTCTCAAATGAATTCTCCTCCCTTTACTTTTAGTTCATAAAATCAACCAGCTAACCACAGAGGCTAGCTTCTAGGAAACTGATCACAGTTTAGGGAGGATGAGAGGTCAAAGGTCAGCCTCACCTGGGTTACATCTGGCTGGGTCCTGATAGTATGGATCTACAGAGACACAGAGAGACAGCAATCAGTGTCCGAACAGAAAGAAAACATTTCCCCCCAGTTCCTTGATTATACACAAAAGTTGAGCAAACATTCAGAGACTGTGCAGCATGTGAACGGAGCGCAGAACTGGGATTGATCACCATGGTAACCTGTGCAGCAGGGCTAATCTGCTCAGCAGACGGTTAACTTCGGAGGATCGGATGTAAACTGACCAATCAGATCACTGCTAACACAGACACCATTCCTACAGGGTCCTGATATGTCCACACATCGATGTGCTTCTTATAAACAAGTGAGGAGTTTATCACAATAAATAATGACAGTTAAAGCTACATTTTAATTGCAGACAGATTTTTTTTTTTAAAATTTCCAGACAGGATTTCTAACTCTGATTTTGCCTTTCCATTATTTTATCACTGGAGCTCAGTAAAGTTAGATGGCCACAAAAGAGCTCCGTGGTACAGGCCCTTTGTACCTGTTTGTATACAGGTGTGTAAAAATAACTTTGCATTGGGGTTATTACTGTGACAGAAAAGGTTTGCTTTTGTGAGGAATGAATAGTGAAACACTGATTAAACTGTGGCTGCTTTAGATTTCTGTTTCAACTGTGGATAAACTTTTGAGCAGCAACATTCAGACTGGAGTCCCACAGAAAATCACTGGAATGACTTCAATGATACACCCTTACTGAACCTCAGCAAATCAACAAGTCACACCGAGGGAAAATCCCAAAGCCCCGCTGAGCTGAGGGGAGCCGGGGCAGCTCAGAGATACGTGGGTGTATCGTTATGGAGGTTCAGGGGATTGAGATGAGTTTTTTTTTTCAGGACTCGCTGGTCCTGGGCCTGTTTAAAGAAGCAGAGGACAGTGAGGGTTTTATTGAATGTAAAATGAGTGGGCCGCCTGTATCAAGGAGCTCTTTGAGAAAGTCAGTGGGAGTGAAGTCGGAGGGGAAATGACTCACGCTATCTGTTCAAAGGGAGCAGAAACAAACTGCTGAGAGCAGAAACATGACAGAAAACCCTGATAGGGCTCAGCTAAGCAGGGAACACTGTCCATGTTTTTCAGTAAATATCCTCATTCAGAGGGAGCCTCCATATTCAGATTCTGACAGTATATGTCACAGTTTATATCACTAAAGAGGTCGCTGGTATCATATAAACATGACTATCTTAGAGGTTTTGTTCCTCTTTCAATTCCTAATAAAAAAATTACATACTTCAGGAAAATACACAATAAAACTAAATTGTTCAAACTTCAACTGAACATTCAGAAAGTACTATTTGTGTTTAAATGTAATGATGGGTGACCGCTTCTGCTTGGATAATCTTTAACGTGACACATTTCATTTTTGCATGTTTACAGAAACTAGTTCAAATCTCCAAACAGTGATGCAAAAGAATTACCCTGTTTTTTTTTAGTTTGGGCATTACTGTGATCTGAGTTCAACACTAAGAGACGTTAATCTATCTTTGAGGTTAAATAAGTATGTAGATCACAGAATCTGCAGCAAAAAGCCATTGCAAAACGGAACAGCTTGACAATAGAGACCTTATCAGTAAACACCGATGCAGATTGTCCATTTAGATCTTACCAAATATAACTACAGACACAGCATGTCTGATGATTTGGATGTTGAGGCAGTGTGCATGGAGCTGCAGTACGACGTACTCTCTGTACTCAAACAGTTTGGAGGCTGGTTTGTCTTTTTTAGCCGTTACAAATCAAAAGAAGCGTAAGTGAACTGCTAACCAGCTTCCTACCTACAGTAACAACTGAGCGTTACTTCCACAGCCGAGAGGCACGTCATTAACTAATTACATCAGCTTCTGGGGTCACTGCTTATTGAAAGGAAACCTTAATTCAACCTTAAGTTTCAGGATGTATTTAGAGGGACTTTTAGAGGGCTTAAACTGATTACAATATGTGTTCATTCGGGTACAATCACCTGAAACCAAGAATGAGCCCTCACATATCTACATAAGGAGCAGGTCCTCTTTCATGGAACCCACCATGTTCCTACAGTAGCCCAGAATGGACAAACAACAGAGACGAGCATATTTGTATTTCCTGGGTTCTGTTACCCAGTTCTAACCTAACCCTCATCCACGGCAGCCCATGTTCCCAACTTCCACTTATGTGCTGTGTAGACCTGGGTACCATTGGACCTGGTCATGTTCTTATTATGTGCCATATAAATCTGGGGAGCCAGATTTTAAACCGTGGGAACATAGAAATGACCTGTCAGTAAAGATATTTGCCTATTTTCTTTGGTCATTATCGTTGTCAGCTTTTTCGTGACAATAATCACATACAATTTCCACTACTGAAAAAACAGGTCTTACAAAGCAGTCATGTTTTTGACAAATGAAACCTCACATAATTCTCTCCACATTCATTCACATGGAACCAATTCTGAAGGCAATCTTCCCATCATCAGCTGCTTTGAGACAAAAATAGCAGGCTTATAATAATAACAATTTATTAAAATCGTGAACATACCTGGTCCTTCAGCCTTGACGATGGCCTCAGGAGAGATGCAGACTCCGCGGTCGTACAAGGGCAGCTCGCTGCAGGCCAGGCTGTCGGGCCAACTGTGGTTGTAGCGCTTCATCACCGGCTCGCAGCCGGACTTCGCCCGCTCGCACACCGCCTTACACGGCTTGATGGGCTCATGCTGGAAGTCGATGGTGCAGATGGGAGCGTACATGGCACACAGGAAGAAGAGCAAATCCGGACTGCAGCCTGTACCTGAAGCGGCAGGAAAACACAGACGGGCTGTTACCAGGAAAACCAGAGACAAGACCTTAGGTAATATAAACTGTAATGATACCTGAGCTACTCTATCGTCCAGAGTTTTCCTTTTTAAAGTGTTTTTGGATGTACTTGGAGACGATGCATGAGTTTTTCCTGTGTTGACTGACTGAGATTGAACGTTGGTCGGAAAATCCTTTTCAGCAACTCGATGAGCTACAAACTGGAGTTTGTCATAGATTTGTGGTTGAGGAGCTTCTGCAGCTGTTTCAGCTCCATCACCTGGTTGTGTTGAAATCCCATTAATTTAACCCATTGACAATGTTACAGGACTCATTCAATTATTTTAAATTCAGTGATATGCACTGGTAATGGCAGGTGCAAGTTAGAACAACTATGGTACTTTGTTTCATTCTCAAATTTAACAAATACATGATTTTAACTTACTGACACTGGTGTGCACCTCTGACTGACTCTTCATAAATATAGCTGTTTGGCAAAGATGATGGACAAAACATTTCCCATAAACTAAGCTGAAATCATTGAAATGTGTGTACAGAACATAAACATACATGAGTGAACATCAACTGGGAGGTTTTTAAAAAAAGCAACACTACGGACAACAAACATTGAAGAAAACCATTTCTGGAAACAGAAATCCTCTAATTTCCCACGGTTAGCGTTGGCATAAACACACATATTGGTAATCAACTGTTTGATTAAAGCCAGTTATTATTATCAGCATTTGGAGGCTGTTAAATGTATACTCCACTTGATAAGCAGCAGTTAAGATAAAGTTACTATTTCTGGTATGCAATGCTTGCCAACATAAACACCGGTTCCTAGACGGTGGATATGTTTCTGTTTTTATTGCACCTTCAGAGGGAATGAAACTTCCTCTCTGTCATTGACCGTTACCTGACAGCTTTTACTTTTGCAGTAACTTCAGCCTGCATGAGGACTAATAATTTAAGAAATAAAATGTTGAATACCAATGAAGACACAGATTTGATTGGTCAGTACAAAATGTCCCTCCAAATTGTAGCAGAGTAGAAGTATGAAGTGGTGTTAAGAGAAAGTACATTAAACTTAAATTCTTGTTAACGTAGATACATGTAAGCACAGGGAGGCTTCACAACTCTCAGACTTGGTGTTGAAATCTTTAAAAGGAGGATTATTCAGGCTCAGCTCAATTATTTTGAACTCGAGTTCAGTTCGACTCACTTTTCGTACAGCAATGACAGGACGGTGCGTTCAGGGACAGTGTGTTCAGGGACCTCTGGCTGACCGTACACTGGACTTTTAGTAATATGCCAGTACGTTTCACACAGGGCGAGACCAGAAGGAGTTCACCGCTGGTAGAGGACAGAGCAGCGTTTTTTATTGCACTGAGGTTTGGCTGCAGAGCTTCACAATGAAGTCACAGAAATATTTTGAACTTGTGACCTGAAACTGCTTCCTGGTTTTTGGCCTGCAGGTCTTTCATTAGGACATTTTTCTGGTTAGAGCTCAGTGCCTTTCCACTTTCTCTCTCCATTCCTCCAACCTCAGCTGAGCTCGAAGTTCAGCCAATCCCAACATGTATTTATTGAAGACAGGCGAGTATGAATTATGAAACATTGTGGTGGTTAATGAGGTGGCCCACATACCTTTAAATTTGATTCTGCTTTACATCGAAAGATATAACAAAATCTGACTCCACCACAAATATCAGAAACCCCAGAGAGCGCAGAACAACGATCACCGTGACTGCAAACTTTAACATCCCTGAAAAAAAGTTTGCTAACCAGTGAACTCATCACACAAAAGTGAAAACTGCAGCAGCAGAAAACATCTTCATGAATGTGTTATTTGTTCAGTTGTTCACAGGAGTAAAAGAAATCCCCAAAAACAGGAAGTGTGCAATATAGATGATTTTTCTCTGAGAGAAATGTCGATATAAAGAAAGTGTAAATGAATAAATGTTGTTACAGAGTCAAATATAATCAGTTTACAGGCTGAGGTGGTGTGTGTGTGTGTGTGTGTGTGTGTGTGTGTGTGTGTGTGTGTGTGTGTGTGTGTGTGTGTGTGTGTGTGTGTGTGTGTGTGTGTGTGCAGAACGTGCATGTTTGCAGGGCAGAGTTATTGGCTCAGATAATATACACAGATTGTGATATTTGATATCAGCACGTATGTTGACAGAGAAGCAGTATGTTCCAATACCAGTCTGCAGGCAGGAGAACAGGGTTGCAAGTAACACAGATAGTTGTTAGATAACCCAGTGAAATCCTTCCCTGGTTGCAGCCAGAGTTGGAGCAGTGATTCTGTCACCGGTGGCTTCATAAATCAGTTTATCACAAAACATTATTGTACATACTGTACAGCAGTATGATCAGAATCTGGAAACAAAGTAGGACTCATTTCAGAATTAGTTTACCCTCTTTCCTACTTCACATGACAGAGTCATTCTCACCATCCCAGCTTGATTATGAATTCTTACAATGAATAAACTTGAGTATGAACGTTAGCTTTGCTTCGTCTGCACTTTTGAGGAGTAATGCTGTGAGGTTTCTGCAACACTATGAGGGCACCGAGTCACCTTCTTTTCAAAATGCTTCCCTCTGTCCTCTAGACATGTCTTCTCCAGAATGCGGACAGAAAGATGTTGCAGTTGGAGGCTTCATTAAATGCACCTCCTCCCCACCCCACGGACACGTGCTTGGAAGAAAGCCCTACATGTTTCCTCTATATCAATAGGCACCGTCTCGTCCAGCTTCAGGTGACCAATAGACACCACCACACAGAATCAAAGCTTCACAACATGTTTCCAGACATATACAAAATCTCCTCCATAGCTCAGCTGTCTTTCCCAGTAAATAAAAATTCTGGCAAAACACACTAATGTTCTCAATACTAACAGTGAACCTGATCCTGTATTCATTTTACTCTGAACCTCTGACTCCATATTTATAATTAAACAGCTTCCAAGATGATGAATGATGAACGATGAACAGAGAGACAGAACTAAATAAGATTTGTCTGCCCCTCGTCAAAAACAAACCTAAGCGGACAGTCCTCGTGTAGCTGACTCTTCACCCTTTTTAAAAAAAAAATTATTATTAATATACACTATATACTGAGCAGAAAGGAAGGGAGAGAGAGTTTTGGGGTTTCCTTTTGTTGTCTTGCTTTGTTAGTCTTAAGTAAAAATGTAGACTGTGTTCTCATGTCTTGCATCTTGAAATCCTTCTTAAATAAAGCAATAACAAAAGCATGCTGATCTCAGCATTTACCTGCAAGCACCTGTAGGTGCAGCTGGCATGGCTGTAAACCCTTCTCCTTGTTTTATAGCACACCATCACCTCCCAAAAGAAAAGAAAAACGTGTTGCCAGTCCAAAGTTCTGTATAAGATTTACAGCTAAAGTCAATTTTATTTTCATTCCTTCACCGCACAGATGTGTCGAGTGACACTGTGATTACTGCAGGACAGGTTTCTACATTTAACACAGAACAGCAGACAGTCGTGCTTATTAACAATAAATACAGACCATAGACTACAACATTTGTATGAAACACTCCTCTGTACACAATAACTATTACAATACTGATCACAGGACAGTGAAGATGAGACTTTAAGGAAGTCGACCAGCTGTAGTGATTTCTGTTGAGCGAACAGCCCTCATCAGCATTAAAAGGTGGTGATTAAAGTGTGAGGTGAAGCTGTTCACAGACAGTGAATCCATCAGGCAGATGAGTTCAGCAGATACAAACTGTTCATGACTCCGGAAAACCTGGCCTGGATGCTCCATTGCCTCCTTCCAGACGGAAGGAGTGCAAATGGTCCGTGTAAAGAGTGGAAGGATCCTTTCTGATGCTGAGGGCCTTCTGGTCCAGATGTTCTGGATGGTGAGAAAACTTGACCGAGTGCTGTGCTGGGGAAGTCTTTACTATCCGCTGCGGTGCTTTAACATCAGAAGGGAACCGTTTGTGGATCAGACAGCGATGCTGCAGGTCAGACTGCACTCTATGACACCTCTGTAGAAGCAGTTGAGAATGGATGTGTGCTCCTCATTCTGATTCAGGAAGTAGAGGTGCTGCTGCGGCTTCTTCACCATGAAGGAGATGTTCAGGGACCAGGAGAGTTTTGATGAGGTGCACCCCTGGGCAACTAGAAGCTTAGTACCATCTCTCCTGCTGAACCTCTGATGTACAGACAAGTGTGCAGTGCCTGTGTCCTCCTGCAGTACACAAACATCTCCTGCTGTTCTTACAGCCAGAACTAGCGCTGCTTAACTTCCTCTCTGTAGCACCACAATAGTTGTATAATCAGTGAACACCATTATGCAACCGTTGAGATGTTTGGTGACAGTCGTGGGTGAGGAGGACGTCCAGAAGAGTACTCAGTCAACTGAGGTTCTTCAAGTCGAGCAGCCATTTTTGTTTTTCTTATGAAGTTCAGGATTATTGTACACACCAAAATGGCAGCCTCCATTCCCACCAAAGGAGGGTGGAGAGTATCAGAGGTACACAGAGGGGTATCAGGGTGAAGCCACCACACTGCACTAAGGTTGAGGTCCGTTCTTTTGCTCTTGTGTTGTAAATACAAAGGCAAGATGTAGCCTTCGAACAGGCCGGCAGGTCTGGCACCATATGAGACGGAAAAACAGTAACACTGGTTCGGCATGCCAATCAAAGGTCCACGGTGTAAAGCAGGAAGTCCAAGTCGGACCTTGTGCACCTCAATGTCACGTTTTTGACCTGGCTGGTCCCCACCAGCTTCAAGAGACTCGTGTTATGTATCGCCAGGTGAGAGACCCTCAGCAATCCAGAGACGAAGATTTGGAGATTTGCAAATTATGTAAAGCTATATTTAATGAAAAATAGACCAAAGACAAGACATGAACTATTGAAACTGAGAATTTTTTTGTTCTATGAAAAATATATGCTCATTTTGAATTTGATGGCAGCAACACATTTAAAAAAAAGTTGGGATAGGGGCAACAAAAGGCTGGAAAAGTTGTTTAATGCAAACAAAAAACACCTGGTGGAACATCTCAACTAATTAGGTTGACTGGCAACAGGTCAGAAACATTACTGGGTTTAAAAAGAGCATTCAGTGAGGCAGAGTCTCAGCAGTGAAGAAGGGGAAAGGTTCAACACTCTGTGAAAGACTGGGAAAATAGTGCAAAAATCTAAGAATAATGTTCCTCAATGTAAAATTGCAAAGAATTTGTGTATTTCATCGTCTACAGTTCATAATATCATTAAAAGATTCAGAGAATCTGGAAAAATCTCTGAACACAAGGGACAAGGCTGGAAACCAATATTGGATGACGGTGCTCTTCAGGCTCTCAGGCAGCACTGCATTAAAAACTGAAATAATTCTGTAGAAGACAAAATACTGAATGGGATCAGAAACACTTCTGAAAAACACTGTCTATAAACACAGCTCATCGCTGCATCCACAAATGCAGGTTAAAACTCCACCATGGAAAGAAGAAACCAGATAGAAACATGATTCAGGAACACTGACACCTTCTCTGGGCCCAAGCTCATTTAAAATGGACTGAGGTGAAGTTGAAAACTGTCCTGTGATCGGAAGAATCAAAATATGAGATTCTTTTTGGAAATCATGGACACTGCATCCTCCAGGTTAAAGAAGAGAGGGACCATCCAGTTTGTTATCTGCGCTCAGTTCAAAAGCCAGCATCTGTGATGGTACAGGGACGCATTTGTGCACATGGCATGGGTAGCTTGTACATCTGTGAAGGAACCATTAATGCTGAACGGTATACACAGGTTTTGGAGCAACATATGCTGCCATCCAGACAATATCGTAATATAGTAGAAGAGTCTGGGTGCTAAACTGACCTCCCTGCAGTCCAGGCATGTCACCCATTGAAAACATTTGGAGCATAATGAAAGGAAAAATATGACAAAGCAGACCCTGAACTGTTGAGCAGGTGAAATCCTGTATCAGGCAAGAACGTGACCACATTTCACTTTCAAAACTCCAGTCACTGCAGTTACCAAACATTTACAGACTGTTGTTAAAAGAAGAGGTGATGCAACACAGTGGTAAACATGACCTTGCCCCAACTTTTCTGAGACGTGTTGCTGCCATCAAATTCAAAATTAGCATATATTTTTCATTAAATAATACAATTTCTCCATTTCAACACTTGATCTGTTGTCTTTGTTCCATTTTCAACTTAATATGGGTTTACATGATTTGTAAACCATCACACTTGATTTGTATTTACATTTTACACATGGCGTCCCAAACTTTTTTGAAAACAAGGTTTTACAGCTAACCATTAATCACACAATTTCAACTGAAAGTTTATATAGTAAAAGTTCTCATTTCATGAGTGCCTGAGTGACTGGAATATTTGATTTCTTGCAGAAGCCATCCAGAACTGTGATACGTGACAATCTTTGGTTGGGCTGCAAACCAGAAACCAACAGTGGGCTGTAACTCTGACCAACTCTTGCTCCTGCTGCACTGGAGCCAGTTTTTTCCTTAGTTGAAAATGTTTTTATCAGAATAATGCTTTCCACAAAATTTTTTCCATAATCTCAAAGTGAACTGATGGTTTAAAGAGTTGGGACCAGATCCAGCTGTGCTCCAGCAGCAAACTGTTTGAATGTTTGATTCCTCCGGGCAGATTTTAAACAGGAGAAGAAGAAGTAATCACAGCAGCTGCTCTGATCTGGAAGCTGCTGGAAGTGACTCGGCACTGGGAAAAGATATATGTTATAAATAAACACTGAGCCAAGCAATGGATCATCACTAAAATAAGAACGACTTTATTTCCAAACAGTGCATCACTGTTTCAACTGGACAACTGTGTCAACAGAAAGATTCATCAGGCAGGCAGGGTTCAGTCTTAGTGAGTGAAAGATGGAGCAAATATTTGAAAGGTGGGACTCACAGGGGTCGGTGCAGCAGTGCTTTTCCTTCGTACAAGTTGTTTTACTGTTTGAAAATATTCATAAGCATCATTTCCACAATCCACGGGGGGTTACTTGTTCCATCGAAGCTAAAGACAAATTGTGTTTTCGGATTAGTCTGAACTGACTGTTTCATATTTAGAGTGCTGTTTCACTTTTGTCCGTTCTTCCTTACTTATTCTCCCTCTCCTTTTTTAAATCTCCTCCCTTCCTTTTGATCCTAAAAATTGCATCTGATGTGAAACACTAATGGTTATATTCATTAAGGATCCATGTGTTGCTTAAATGTTTAATAATTGCTTGGTCTATGAAATGTCAGAAAAAAGTGGCAAATGCATCAGAATTTTTTAAAAGCTCAAGGTGACATTTGAAAATTCCATGATGATCAAAATAATTGATTGATTAATTTCTGTTCATTAACTAATGCTTCAACTCTCTATTGAGGTTCATATTTTTGAACTATGTTTTAAATAATATAACAATCAAACTAGTTAATTATTAGTTTTATTACTAATCTGCAGGTGATTTTTTTTGTGTGTGTTAACTGATTACTAGTTTGGTGTCTATATAATCTGAAACAGTTTCCCAGAGCCATAATTGACCAAGTTAAACTGCTTTTGAGTTTCAAACCTAAACATTCAGTTTATTTTCACAGGAAACAAGGCAAACTTGCAAATGTTTATGTTTGCCAATTTTATGCATAAAGAAAATCACTTTAACTATTTATCCCTTAATCAAATTTGTTGATGACTAACTAGAATCAGTGATTCATGAACTTCTCTGAGCTCTAAAAATAATCTTTACCTGATTATTTGAGCCACTTTGGAGTCTTTTTAAACTATGAAATTGGCCAAACCTTTTAATATATATATATATATATTAATTTTCAATAAGCTATCATTAAAATAAGTCTGTAAACACTAAACTAAACTAACTTGCCAACTAAAAAAACGTTAAGGGCTGCGTATGACTGGATACAGACACTTGTAAACTTGTGAACTTCATGCTGCACGTTGTGAATGGAGGAGATATGGAAATCACAACAAAAACATATTGGCTATGAACTATATCACAGAAACTGCACAAATAACTTTAATTTGAGTTTTATGATTGGCCACGTGTAACAGCCGGTCAGTCAGTTTGTCAGTTAATTAGGCAACAAGTTCATTAAATAATTAATGAAGAAGTTTGTTAATGACTGACTATATGAACTCACCCAGCAGCCCTTCAAACTGCTCGATGGCCAGCACCGCGTTGTCCTGCGTGCTGTGGTGGAGGTGGTTCGGCATCTTGGTCATGTTCCACGGCATGGACCGGCACAGCGGGATCCGCACCGGCTCGCAGGACGCCGCCCGGACCGCAGTCGGCCACAGCGCGCAGGACGCGGCCAGCAGAGCCACGCAGAGTCCCGGGGAGAGCATGTCGGTCGGTTCACAGAGAGGGGGGGCACACTGAAGCCGCGGCAGCGCAGTCGGTGCTCCGGTGAAGGCTCGGTCCTTCACAGTGAATTAAATCCAAATTAGGACGTGATTTTCGTGCTGTTTGGTGCTTTTCTGCTGCTGCTGTCCGGTCCGCAGACAGCTCGAGGGAGGAGCTGCTTTCTTATTCAGACGTCCACCTCCTCCTCTTCCTCTATCCCTCCTTCTCTGAAACTCCCTCCTCTACTTCCCCTCACCTCTCCTCCTCCTCCTCTCTTATCCTTCATACTAAAAGATAGATTCCTTTTAGATGAAAAGTCAACACAAGTAAAGCTGCTAAAATCTCAGATGTGTGTGCCATTACACTTCATTAAATCAGTGGTTTGTGCTCACAGTATTTACTTCAGTAAAAGTATGCAACATATAAAAATACTCCACTGCAGTAAAAACTGAAATTATAAGTATAAAGCAATTTATGTATCAAAAGTAAAAGTAATTGTACCGTAAAAAGTCTCCTGTGTCTCCAATGAGTTTATTTAAGTTGTTCCCAACCAATGGCCTACGATTGCAGAAACCTGTTGTGACTAAAATGTGTCTGGTCCCACACTGCAATCAGTGTAGGCCTGAGGGCCGTGAGACAAAAACAAGCTGCTGTGCCACTCTGAACTTTGTCATACTTTACACAAGTGGTGAAGAAACAGTGCTCAGTGATAATCTGATCAAACAAAAATTAATTCAGGAATGCTTCCTTGTATGCACAATATCAGTTGCAAGAAGGAAGGCCATACAACTATATCTTGCTTTTGATGCAACTCACATCAAGTGTGTTACGGAGCGTTGGGTCATCCGATGTGTGTCAGCGGACTCCCGTGAGACACACTGAACATTTCATACAGACAGATGAAGTGGGACAGCTGCATGTGTTGACTGGGCAGTGAAGGTGATAAACCTGCTGCTTCTCTAATGAGCTGACCTGTTTCATCACAGGCGGACGTGTGTGCAGGTGGACAGAGGGAATGGCGTCATTTGCTTTGTCGGAAGTCTGATAAATAAGTGAACTGAAGTCACTTATTTTTTAAATCCAATAGATCCAGACTAAAATGTATCAGATGGAAGCACATGTGTCATAATGTCTTTTATTTTGGGACAACATGAAAGAGAGAATGCGTGTGATCCCAGGAGGGTTTAAATTAGTTATGAGTGTGTTTATGTTTCAATTTAGAGTTATATGAGACAAAGTGTACATTAATTGATGTTGAGCATACAGTGCACTGATGATCAAGGACATGCCGTAAACGCACCCTGAGTAAAAGGCAAAGAACAAATATTCTGTGTTTGGCACCAACCGTCTCTTGATGCTGAAAGCTTGTTGAGGTTGTTGTAAACTTTGTGTTGCAGCGGCAGCAACACCACATTGTGTACACAGTGCATCTCACTCTTCTATTTTTTTTTTTAATAAACATTGCCAACCAAGCATGTCCAAATTTATTATTTTTTTTAGCTCCACTTCCTGTCTCAAATGTCTCCCGGCTGTCTCCCATCATTTTATGGATTACCATGAGTTGTTGGCTGCAGCACTTTTAGCAGGTAGCTCCAGAGACAGTTTTCCCTACTTGTCTGTCTTCCAATGGTAATATCTTTGACTGCATGTCTACTGTCACGCCACATTTCTCAATTTGTGTTGCCCACTAACTAAGAATAGCGATTTGATCCCGGGGTCTTCAATGCCGAAGTGTCTTTGGGCAAGACACTGAAATCCCAAGTAGTTTCCAAGGACAGTCGGGCACCTTGCATGGCAACTCTGCTGTCATTTGTTGTGTGAATATGTGTGCGAATGGGAGACAAACTGTAAAGCACTTGGAGACCGCAAAAGTGATAAAGCTCTTCATTAGTTCAGACCATTTACCATCAGCTTCCCAATTTATGCAAAGAAAATATGTGTTTAATGAGGGGATGCTGGCGTTGAATGTAGGAGGTCAGGTGAATATGTGCAGAGGAGGTCCACTGGTGATTACCACAACAGAGGTCATGGAGATTATTATAAATGTTGGAACAATATGTCCAGGAAGACCATCAACCAACAACTTAAATTGTTTGATCTGAGATGTCAAGTCTGGCTGATGTGGAAGACACTCTAACGAGAAGATGCCTGGAAGGAGACAGAGTCCAGGGTGATGGTCTGTTTGGAGAGTTGGATGCCAAGTTTTTGAGAGCATTTTGGTCAGAGTAGAAAGTCTGAGAAATGGTGGTGAGGATGGAGGCGTGACAATAAGGAGTTGTTGAGAAGGTGAAGAACATAAAGGTGTGGTGATGAGGATCCAACAAAAGTCTTCTGAAAGGGAATCAAAGTCCTCCGGCCGTGTTCAGACTGCAGGCCTAAATCTGTTTTTTTGTCATATCCAAATTATATCAGAATTTATTTTTAAAAGTCTGCAAAAAGACACGTGATTTTTTGCAAATCAGATCAAATTGCAAATCAGATTTCTACAGATGCGTCTCAGGAAGCTCTGGTGGCTCAGATCGGACTTCTTGCGTCACTCGCAACACAGTGATGACGTCATTTTGAAAGTGACAGAGTGAGCAAAATCAATGTTATGCAAGAACAAAAAGTCTATGATGCCAAACTAAATTGTCTGCTTGCACTTTGCTTCCACATCACCAGTATAGCTACATGTACGTTGTTACCACAGCAACCCATGCGGATAGGTTGTGAAGTCTGGAAACACCAAATCCAATCCACTCTCTTGCAAATATTTTGGGCGTCACGGTGGTGCAGTGGTTAGCATTGTCGCCTCACAGCAAAAAGGTTCTGGGTTCGAATCCGGTCCTGGGCCTTTCTGTGTGAGTTTGCATGTTCTCCCTGTGCTTGCGTGGGTTCTCTCCGGGTTCTCCGACTTCCTCCCATCATCCAAAAACATGCACCTCAGGTCAGGTTACCTGGCGCCGCGCTAGTGGCAGCCTGCTGCAGCAGTAGCGAAGAAATTTCCCCTCGGGGATTAATAAAGTGATATATATATTAAAAAAATAAAATAAATAACAGGGTGGACAGTCTGTCCTGAAGATCTGATTTGCATAAAGAGCGGGGAAGTAAGATGACGAATGGTCAGTCAGTACACACGAGGAGATGCATTCTAATGCCAATTGTGAACTGAAGTACAGATTGATGTACAGTACTACAAAGCAGGTTCAGGAAAGCCTGGCTTGCTTTGTCTGAGCTGGCTGAACATGACGTGTATGACAGTTATAGCCTTGTGATTTCTGAGAAATAAATAAATACAAAAACAAACTTTAAAGCGATACGTTGGCTTACTATCATATATGTACGACAAGTGCCTGAAGTTACCTTGATAAAAAAAAAAAATCCTGCTTCATCGTACAGGCATCTGCACCAGGTCAAGTTTGCAGCATTAGTTACCATAGTGATCTAGCCAGCTTAAAAGAGAGCCAGCTTCATGACACTGACAACCCTGACTTTAGGCTCAACATACCTCGCTAACCCACTAATCTCGCTTCGTAATACACCCCTCAGAGCTGTTCACTTTTGATCACCCAAGACGCATGTTAATACCAAGTGTGAACTATGATACTGTATGTTTGATGGCACTCATTAGTTCCAACAAGTTATCTGAGCTGGACGGTACCATGTGCTCTGTCTGTGTGAGTGACGTGATGTCTTCAGCTCCGACAGACCTCCACATGACTGCAGTCGTGTCCGGCTCTGTGGTGGAAACACAAGCAGCCACTTGACTATCTGCTAACACTGCAAGTACCAGGACGGACCTGTGACTGGTTCAGGGGTTCAATGGCTGGTGTCGACCTTTGACCCCTGTAGGCTTGTTGCATTAACAGCTCTGTTATTGGTCCATTAAAGCTGAATATGACGCAGCAAACTGCAACAGTGTGTGTGTACGTGTGTGTGTGTTGATAGCAGTAATGGTTGTCAGATGTTGGAGGAGCTTCCCCTGTTAGGGTTGAGTTACAGCCAACACACACACTCACACACATACATACACACATAAATACACACTCACATGCACACGGTCTCTCCGGGTTTTTTGACTCATGGATCAACATGCAGAGACCTGAGTCAGCACTTTCCCTTCCATCATTCCTTCACTCTTTCCCCGCTCCCTCCCTCCCTCCCTCCCTCCCTCCCTCCCTCCTCTCCCTCTTTTTTTCTGTCTTTCCTTCTTTCATATTTTGTTCCCTGGTTCTCATGATTTCATCTCTGTGAGCGTGTTTGTTTTTTCTGACGTAAATCCGTCTCACGTTTGGCAGGAAAGTCTTATCAAAGAAATGAACACACACAGTGCACACAAACTCACACACATGGACACACACTTACAAACGTAAACTCTCCTCTCCTCTCCTCTCCTCTCCTCTCCTCTCCTCTCCTCTCCTCTCCTCTCCTCTCCTCTCCTCTCCTCTCCTCTCCTCTCCTCTCCTCTCCTCTCCTCTCCTCTCCTCTCATCAGAAGCAAAACAACTCTGAAACCTGACCCCCTCCTCTCTGTGTGTGTACTTGTATGTGTGTCGTTGCAGCTTTATGACAAACCTTCAAAGTGCCGTTTGAGGGTTCAGACTTAGTTTTGGGGTTCGGGATAGAATCAAGTTTAGGTGCCTGGGAAAGCATGATGTCACTCAGGGTCCTCACAAAGATAGCCATTCAAACAAGTGCATGTGTGTGCGTGTGTGCGTGTGTGTGTGTGTGTGTGTGTGTGTGTGTGTGTGTGTGTGTGTGTGTGTGTGTGTGTGTGTGTGTGTGTGTGTGTGTGTGTGTGTGTGTGTGTGTGTGTGTGTGTGTGTCTTGGGGGAACGAAAAGGTTCAATTTCAGCCAGAGAGAAAACTGGTTTGCTCTGTATGTGGAAATATTCTTGGAAACTACCAGAATCTATTCCAACATAAATAAGACTGCAGCTGTCCACACACACACACACACACACACGCACGCACACACACACACACACACACACACACACACACACACACACACACACACACACACACACACACACACACACACACACACACACACACACACACACACACACACACACACACACACACACACACACACACACACACACAGTACTGCAAAGGACTGAAACTAATCTACAATGATTACTGATTTTGCTACAGAGCCTTAAACTGGAGCTAAAAATGTGAATTTTGCTCCGAGGTGGTGTTTTAAGGAAAAGTCACAGAGGCATTAAAGGAGAACTGATTCTAACATTGTACTCTTACGACATGCTCGGATGCATGATGGATAGTTTACAGTAAAAAGATCGATGCAGCTGAACCAGAAATATATTTTTAAAAGCCACACATTATCCTTATATCTTTATCACAAGACACTACCCACAATGCAACTCGACCGCTGACAGTTCGATCGAACATCTGTGTATGTTAACAGCAGCTGACGCTGCAGCCTGCAGCAGCGATGAGGAGTTGTTTTCAACTGCCGCTGGCTCGAGTGACATTGTTGAGGACATTTATCAGGACTCTCTTCTGTGGACAATAATGATGCTGTACATTTAGTTATTACGTGCACTACTCAGTAGTCATTTTTATCGTCGAACGATTCGATCCCCGGCTCCTCCTGTCTGCATTCAAGACACTGAACCCCAACTTACTCCCGATGGTGTACCATTGGTGTGTGAATGTATTCCATGGCAGCTCAGCCTCATTGGTGTGTGTGAATGGGAAACAGTGGAAAAGTGCTTTGAGACCGTCGAGCACTATATAAGGGCAGACCATTTTCTTGTTATATTACCTGTTTAAACTCTGTGGCCATTTGGATGTTGTTGCGTCTGAATAGATGGGGACAATATTGTCACTCCGATGAGAATGGCAAAGGGTTCGTCTTGTCACCCACAGCGTTGTTCGCTTCATTCGTCAGTCTGTCTCTGTCGATCCGTTTCATACCTCCCTGACAGTTTACTGTCCGCTGCTACCGTCTTCTCTGGCAGACTTTTTCTGACTCTGCCAAACCAGCAGATGATGCACAAGGCTAAATCACCTTAGCTAAGCATTTTGATGTGTTCATATTGTACTTAAAAAAAAAAATAATTTGGATCTCTTTCTGATTTTTAGAGAGGAAACACAACATAAAGTCTATATTTTTGTTTGTTTAAATCAATCTCAGGCATAATCTCCATTTTAAAGATGGATGTCCATCTTCATTTGTAGTTGGGCTGTCTTATAGTCCAGTGTCTATAAATCCATTGACTTTCATGCAATTAATTTTTTTCCCTACCAACTATTTTCTCTGTGGGTCATAGCAGCAGTCACACCGTCAGAACTCCATCCTAAATTTCGGACACTGTCTTTGGTCGCTCAACACATGCGTCAGTACAATCCACCATGTTGGACTGATGACCACAGATTTTTCTCACGTCTGTTACCGTAACATCTCAGACAGGAAAAAACTGCACAGTGTAGAGGAGCCTTACAGATTTGATGCTTGAATCAACATTTTAAATGATAGTTTTCACAAAGTTGAGGTGAGAAGCTGTTAGAAAGAGGTGGCAGACACATTGCTCATTAAATGGAAACCTCTTTGCACATTTTCATGCTGCACTCAGTTGTTCACACTAAAACCACCTCCACACTCAGCTGGCTGAACTTTCAGTCTCCGTTTCAGCCTTCCTTCCAAACTAAAACTGTATCCATCTCGTCCAAAAATAATTTTCAGAGTGTACGAATCTGGAGGGAAACATGTTATATAGAAGAAGAAACACAACAACGACAACATTATGGCAATTTTATACTCGATAGCTAAGATAAGATAAGTATAATTACCAGGTGAACATCTGATTAACTTTTTTTTGTTGAAGTGATTCAAAATAGAAAAGATGAATCCATTTTTCTTTGCTGGTTCTCTGTAAATGGCTTGCTTGTGCATCCTTTGTGCATGCCCTGTCAGTGGGGAGTTACCTTTTTTAACGTGGACGGAAGTGTTTTCACAAATGAGCTGAATGGAAGTTTTTTTGGGCAAAAATATTGTTTTAATATTTAGTTAGTTTTTTTGGTATTATTTGGCAAAAATTCTACATTAATCTTTCAGCATGTTGTAATTCAAGGAGTCTGCGAGAAAACTACACTTCTGCTCTTCATCTTGGCTCCTTATTGAGGTTTAAGTTTAAGATGTAGTTTTTAGGCCAATCACAGGTTATTTCAGAGAGAGGGGTGCTCCTATTGGCTGAACTATCTCGCAAAGACAACCTGGCTGAAGCCGGCCTAAGGATGTCTGCGAGCATGGACGGGGGCGATGAGAAGCCCAGGTGGCAGTGGACGTCACCTCTGATATACCCTGCTGAAAGAGGACCAGGCCAGAGACCCTCGTTGATCGACATATGGTCTATGTGTGCATGTCACCGTGCTGGTCTGGTGGGAGGATCTTCAAACGGGGAGGGGAAGGGGAAGCTGCAGCTTTCTCTTCAAATTCTGCTGTTTCTTCTCCACAAAACGGCCTACCGCAGCTTTAATGGTGCCATCGTATAAAGTGACAGAAGAAGTGCCACCTCTCACACCTCCACACAGCTGACCAATCACTGCATGAAGTCATGTGAATGTCAGGTTGTTCATTTGAAGACATTTCAGGAAACAGCTTCCCCCAGAGTGATTCGGACGATGTTTAACCACCTGACACCTGAAGCAAACTGACCCTTTTAAAATCTGATGGTTTTTTTTTAACCATAAAGCAGGAATGTGCAGTGAGATGGAGACAGGGATGAACCAAGTTATGTCCACTGTAGTGGAAATTCTGTATTAATCAACTATAAATACCACATCAATACTCACACTATAAAGATATCATACAAACTTTTCTATATTTATACATTTATATGAATTTTTGATTAGGTCGGCTGAAACTGAGAATTAAATGAACATTTAAAGCCTGGTATTATAAATTATAAATAGCCTGCAGTTTCTTTTGATGAGTGAAACACATGAATAAGAAAGATATTATTAGATGAATTATGTTTTTGTTAGGTATTTAAATGAATATCTTTATCGTAATCAAAGAAACATTTTAGAGGAAATGAAATAATGTATTTATTTGAACGGCTTTATTGTCTGCTGTCTGTTAACAAATACAGTTTTTATGACGTCTGCTTCATTAAAGCAAAGATGTGGCTCCCTCTAGTGAATCATTTAGAAACAACATCCAACACCAAAAGGTAAAGTCTTATTTTACCAATTTTCCACCAGATATTGTGCTGTTTCTATTTTGATTTTATGATAATAAAGTCTGGAAAAGTTTCGTGTTTTTCTGTGTGTTTTAGAACTGAGATTAAAGACAGAGTGCTGACAATAAAATATGCCAGAGTTTATCAATCATACAACTTATTAGAGAATTTTAAATTTGATAGGTTTAGTAAAAATTGAGTTTTATGGTGTCCTCAGTAGATTTTTTTTTTATTGTTACAGAGCCTCTTTGAAACAGAGGCGGGAGACAGGTTTCATATTACAGCAGCGACTCACCTCCAGCAGAGTCGGTCCAGTTGAACTCACCTGGGAGAGACAGACTAAAAGACCAGAGCTGGCAAGACTGGATTTGTTCTTGACCCGGCCTATATAACGTGGACCAGGGATAGTCAGCAGTGGGCTCCTGAACCAGTCTGGACGTCTTCTGGAAGAAAAGGTGATGCGGGGAGAAGAGAGTTTCTCTTCTGCAAACTGAACTGGATCCTCTCTCTTCTCTGGTTTCTGGAGTTTAAACTGCACTTTCTGCCATCAGCGGAAAAAGAAGCTATTCTGAGGCAGGGCGGACGAAAGCTGAGCATCTGAAGAAACAGGTACTGTGCATCATCTGGTCTCATGTTATTGAGTTTATTGTATTGTCCCAGTTTAGTGAAATTAACAGTGAATGCCTCTGTATTTGAGACCTCTCATAATTTCTACCTTTAACCTAAAAACTACTGTGACAACTGCATACCTAACTTTTACACCTGTTCCATTGCAATGGTTGTTCTAATTTGTTCTTTTTTGTGGTATAAAAGTGAAAACACAGCAGGAGGTCATGATCACCATCAAAACACCCTATGACAAATTAATGTATTCAATTGTTTAAAAAGTGTGGGAAGTTTAAACTATCAAAGTAATCTACTTGAAAAACTGCACAAATATATAAAAAGAAATGCAAAAGAATATTTATTTACTACTTTAAGTATTGTTAATGCAAAAAAAACAGGATGACTTAAAACTTGTCAAATGAAAAACAACGGAACAATTTAAAACAAATAAAACCAATAAGAGGCTGCAGAAGCAGATTATTTCATGCTAAAATCTTCAAAGTCGCATTTGATAAATAGCACTAAACACAAAATACAGAACTTTGCATGTTGAGTCGTTGTAGTAAAGCTGCACTTTAGTTATGTCGTTTTTTTTGTATGTTGGACAAATTGAAATTGGGCCCTGATGTTGGGGTTGGATGGAAAGGATAATCAGCATTAATACAATTCATCTTGGTGTGAACATGAATGTATGAGCCAACTTTTCAAGATAACGCTTAGTTCTTGAAATATTTTAATCTGTGGTACATAAGTATATTTTGTACTGTATGTAACACCTTTTAGGTCAGAGGTCATAAAGTTCTTCACAATATGAGACAAAAGAAAGAGAATTAGGGAAAGGCAGAGACAGCATAAAAATATGGCATTAAATGGAGAAGAAAAGATAGAAATGCTACTCAATGTAAGTCGACTTAAAGGACACGTCTTTGCAGACCTGGTTCAGAGTTTAGCAAAAGCATTCTGTTTAACCTATGTTCACTCTAAGGATGCTTTCCTGGGACAGAACACAGGGACGTTTTACTGTCTAAAAAAAAAAATATCTAAGAATTAATAATCACAAAGCAGAAACAAATTCAACACTTTGCATGCTGATCTGGGGTCAAAGTATATCTTTTGAATGGAGGATGAAAAAAATAAACATGGCTCATCTGATCTATTTTATAACCACGTGATTATAAAATACAGTAGAAATAAATAAATAATTGGTTATCATCTGCACAGTATTGATAAGTTGTACTGTACCTTCAACATTATGTGCCGAAGATGAAGCAAACCGGACCCAGAACAGAACCTTGTGGTACACCACATAACAGAGGTGCAGAGGAGATGTTGACTTATACAGTTCTATCAGAACCACTGCGTGGCTGAACCAGACAGACCCATCCACTGCTTGACCATGCAGAGCTCTGTCAGCTTTATCTTGGACTGAATACCAAATCTGATTGGGAGCCATAAAAGAAATCAAGATCAGAGTCACCTGAAACCTTTTTGAGGACCGGATTAAAAGCTCCACAGCAGCGTTCAATATCACTAATAAGTGATCCAGAGATTTCTTGTTAAGCCAGGCAGATAGACAGTTGCAATCATTAAAGATTCAAGGAGCTTAAATCTATTTATGTTCCTCAGCTTTTAAAGACAGGACGCAGAACTTATGCTAAAATAGCAAAATGGCAAAATCATAATTTTTCGACTGTTCAGTCTGATTTGACCATGCAGTCTTTGACTGAGGAGATCCAGAGCTTCTCTCGGACACGACTGAGGAAGCAGTGCACCCGTGTAACGTCACTGAGCGGCCGTCGCATCATCGAGACCTGGAAGGGTTCAACAATCACTGTGGTTGAAGACCCCGTCCCCCCAGAGAAGATGGTGGGGTATGTCCCCGACACTTCCTGGGACCTGCAGGTCGGCATGGTCAAACCTTTCCTGCTGCTGGGTGAGTAACCGAGACAAGTGAAGACTAGATGAACATCTGGATATAGAAATACAGCTGTGTTAAAGTGCAACCTGCTATCTTTTTTTTAATTAATAAGAAGCTCCTTCTATGATAGAAATGGGTATAGCATTGTTGCACTTCACTTTGAGATTAGGTTTCTCACATTTATGTCTTTATGGGACATTCAAGCAAAGAGGCAGACATTAAAAATGCAACACGTGTCCCTGGCTGGACTCAAACTTGGGACATTTCCATTGTGTAGCACCTTTCAGCTGCTGAGGCGCCTTCAAAGTTTTTCAAATCTCACTCTGGCTTGATGATGGGGATAAGCTTTTCCAAAGTGTGTCCTATTCACCCAAAGTTGGTCCTTTTTTCAGTTTCAGGTGGAAATTCAAAAGGGCTGGTGAGGTTTAAGGGGTTAACCTTTGACCTTCAAATGATAATCAGTTTATCTTTGAGGCCAAGTGAACATTTGTAGGACATTCCCTCAAAGCGCTCCTGAAATGTCACGTTCACAAGAATTGTACAGATGTGAGGTCACAGTGACCTTGACCTTTGACTCCCAGAATCTAATCAGGTCATTCTCCATTCCTGTTACGTTCATGAGAATGGGAAGGATGCACGTACACACATACGTGCATACAGAGAACCCAAAAACATAAAGACTCCAGCCGTGACGATCACTGGTGCTGAAGCATAAAAAAAGAAGAAGTTCGGAACACGGTTTCGATGAATCTTCATCAAAGACTGTATACAGAGAGAGAGGAAGAAGCAGCTTGTGCTTTTTACCTTTCTTTTCTTTTTTTACAAAGTTGTAGAAAACTGTTGACCGTTATTTTATGTTATATATTTCTTTATACCCTTTATTTTGATGGCATTTGATAATTACAGTTATCTGGTTCTGGAAGATCCTCTTAAGTTTTATTGTGAAAAGTGTTTAGGTGTTCAATAAAATCATTTACATACTGCACTGTGCAAAGGATTTAGCCAATTTAGATGTTGTGATTTTTTTTCCATCCCGCTGTATTATCAATGAGGATCTGATTGTCCCAAATGCAGGATGTCAAAGAGCCCAAACATCCAGCCAAAGTCATAAATAATAATCTGCAACCACAAGAAGAACAAGGAGTCCGGCAGTAGATATTATGATCCACACAGATTGAAAATATCACGTTGTTGGTCTGAAATTGTATAAACAGACAGAAAACACAGAGAAAACCGTAATTCACTGAACTGCAGTGGCAAGTTCTTCAACTACTCTAATTGAATTGATACATAAAAAATATTCATAGCAGTATTTTTGAAGCCTTTAGTTCCTAACACTTTTGTACAATATTGTTCATCTTTTACAAAATAAAACAATAAAGGCAGCCCTCCTTGTTCACCTCCTCTCATCAATAGATGGGTCTACCTCCTCCCCCTGTCCTGTCCTGGATGTCACCTTCAGCACCGCAGCATGGACAACTGCTCCTCGTCCTCCCAGCTCAGAGCAGCGGGTAACATGAGCCCAGACGGGGGGGAGGGCAGGGGGAGATCTGACCCATCAGGGCTCATTGGTTCACAGGTAGAACATGGATGATCCTGTGACCTGCAGGACCGGCTGTGCATACACACAGCGACTTTTAGGTTCAGCACCCTGGACAGGTTTGACCCTGAACAGAGTCTGGTGTCCGACCAGTTCAAAGACAAATCCTCAACCAAATACCTAATTCTGTGTGTGTGTGTGTGTGTGTGTGTGTGTGTGTGTGTGTGTGTGTGTGTGTGTGTGTGTGTGTGTGTGTGTGTGTGTGTGTGTGTGTGTGTGTGTGTGTGTGTGTGTGTGTGTGTGTGTGTGTTTGTGTGTATGTGTGTGTACAGGTTCTCAAGATGCTGCACATGACTTTGCCACCCTGAGAAAACACAAGGTGAGCATCTTTTCCTCCTGACTATCTATTATTTATTTACTAGTTTTAACGGGCCATTCAGCCATTCACATCTTCAAGCAGGGACTCATTTATATTTTTGATAGTCTACCCAAATAAACACAATGTGATGTGCAGATTCACTATGACGTGAGGACATACACTCTTACAGTCATGTAATAAAAAAACCAAAATAGTTTAAGTTTTTTACAATAAAAAATATTTATAAAACTGTTTGTGTGGGAGGGAAGATATATTTTTATTCCAAGTTTTAGTTTCAGGGTCACAGCATTTTAATTACCTATTAAAATAAAAATATTTTCTGTATTGCTCTATGAGACTAGAGAGTGGACAGTATTAGATCTTGCAAAGTGATGTTTGTTGGTGTTTACATGAGCAATGAATCTATATTTCTATCGTCATCACATTTGTGAGTTTTTATTGAGTCAAAATTCATATCATGTTCATAGGGGACCAAATATTTAACCCACCACTGACATACAGTCCCAGTCAACAGTTCGGACACACCTTGTTATTCAAGGTTTTTCTTTGTTTTTACTATTTGTAGAACCAAACTGAAGATGTGCGACGTGTGTGTGTGTGTGTGTGTGTGTGAGAACTGGTGAAAACAGGCTGTACAAGTGCAGATCATTTACCATATTTCCAATATCTCACCTGGAATTGTTTTCAGCTTCAGGTTAGACTCATCAAAAGTTCACTGGTGGGATCTCTTGTCTTCAGTAGTTGTGTTTCTTCAAGGTAGTGTTGTTATACAGCACATATACAACTACTGACGTCATCCATATTACTACAATAAATACTCAACGAAACACAAACAACAATCCATCATTACTTTGAAACATGAAGGTCAGAAAATGTCAATAACCAAAAATCCTTAAAAACTGTGATGAAACTCTCACATGAGGACCGCCCCAGAAAAGGAAGTCCACATCGATGCTTCTCAGAGTCCAAGCAGCAGACACATCTCATAATCAATTGTTGGGAGACGACTGTGCGAATCAGGCTTTAATGGTGGAAGTGCTGCAAAGAAATCACTACTGAGGGAAACCTGAAGAGAAGAAAAAGAGAACTGACTGGACCAAGAAATAAAAGGGACAGATATTAGACCAGTGGAAATCTGGACTTTGGTCCAAATTAGTCCAAATTAGTTAGGAGTTAGAGTTATAATTTCATTTGCTGTTATCAAAGCAAAGGATCATTTATATATGGTACTATTTCAATGAGATTTTCAGACCATTTTGGACCACATGCTATACTATGACTATATTCAATATTACTTATACTTTGTTTACATTTTTTTTTTTAGTTCATTGCATAATTCCCTAAGTGTTATTTAACAGATTTGATGTCTTCAGTTTTTTTTCTCGAAGTTAGAAAATAGTAATAATAACGGCAAACCCTTTAATGTGCAGCTCAAAAAGAATATATGACCAAAACCAAGCATAACTTCTTCTAAAATAAATGATATGACATGCTGCGCTGACAGTACAGATACATTCAGCCGGTTATATTTGTAATCCTCCCACGCCGTGAACATGAAATTATGATTTTGTCGGTCAAACTCCTTGTCAGGAGTTTATGAAAAGAGGCAAGAGAAGAATAGATTCCTGTAGCTGTTTTCATGCTCTTCAGATGTTTCTCTGTGGATAGAAAATTCAATAAAAACCTAGGAATGCAAATATGGATGTAAATTGTCTTGGCGCTTTAAAGATTTATACGGCTTAATGTAGTGGCAGTGTCAGACATGTTCTGACTTTGACAAAAGCCTGTAAATAAAAAGAAGTGAAAACAAATGAAGAGCTGCAGAGAGTGAAGGAAATAACTACCATACAGCAACCAAGTATCAGAGCAAGCGTTAAATAGACACGCTGGTCCACTACAGCAAAACGTGAGATAGCCACGCTTTATCCTCGAGGAATGACAGTTTTAATGTTTTGTAGTGTGAAACTTACATGGACATACGAGTAACATAACGAAAGATCATGTGCCCAAGCACAAATGACATTTTTCGGCGGTATGAATCAGAGATTGACATGTGGGTGGCAGAGGTTCAAATCCAGGAGATGACAGTGATTTTGTCGGGTTGTTTTTTGTTTCCTGTCCCCAACGATGTTATTTTTTTGTTGTCACCCCAACCATGAATTTTTTTTAGAACCCCAACCATGTTTTTTGTCACAAACCCCAACCACGTGTTTTAGCTATGGGTTTCATTTTCCTCTACATCACATGGCTGTATGCATGCAGTAGCTTTCATTCTCATCAACTAGAGGAACATGTGAAACTGTTACGCCTAGACAGGTCAGAGCTTAGTTATTTCACTGTCTATTTCATGTTTTGCCGTGATACTGGGCTGCATACAGTTATCACCCGCCTGGATGTTTCTGTTGCTGTGAATCCTGTCTGTTTGTTATTTTTGATGGAAATAGCGATTCGTTACTTTCACTTTGGGAATATGATGATAGTGATAGTGAGGTGAAGTCTTTTCTCCTTCTCAGGTGTCTCACATCCTGAATGTAGCCTTCGGGGTGGAGAATGTGTTTCCCGACTTGTTCATCTATAAGACCGTCAGTATTCTGGATCATCCCGACGCTGATCTGCTGCTTCACATCCAGGACTGCTGCGACTTCATCCAGCGGGCTCGCAGCGAGGTAACACATTACTTTCACTACCACAGTCTACTTTCTGTTTATTATCCTCTATAACGTATCATTTAGTCCTCAGAATGTGTCAAAATAAAGCTAAATGTCTGAAGTCATTTTTAAAACTTGACCAACCGTCCAAAAACTGATATAAAACAGAGACCAGCAGCTGACACCAGAGAGTGTTTAGAGTTTGTCCAAATTGACTTTTAGCAATCGACAAAGTGATTCATTGAGAACAAATTTGAGCTCTACTGTCGTCAAATGTTGTCAAATGTCTCGCTGCAGAAAAGAACAACATGTTTCAGACATCCTTAAAAGCCAAACAGGCATTCTTATAGTTCACCTTAAATTACACTGTATGCATATCTGCTCTGTAAATCTCCTTTCCTGTGTTGGTCTTTGAGAAAAATACAGAAACTAATAGAAACAGATGCTCCACAACACATGAGACAGACTCTGAACAACACACATCATTATTCCTGCTAAAGTCTCACATTTAACTTAAAAACATGAAGCTCAACGACCAACCAAAGACATGATCACCGGAGAAATGTGTGCTGCTGACATCAGTTTGCAGGATAGATGCTGATTAGCTGCTCAACTGCAATGCAAGATAAGAAATACTAACAATAACACAATATATAGAACTCAATCAATAGCTACCACCGTAATTTTTTATTGTGAGAATTTGTAAATTTTTTCACTTGCAGTTTAGTTTGTGGCCACGATTCAAAATGTTTGGAGTGTGACTGCTGCAACGTAAACTAAATTTAACAGAACGTGAAAGTAAACAGAAAATACTCATCGTGCTTCATGGCCGGTTTGTTGCTGTTACAAAATTTTAAAACTTTGTGGAAAACATTTATTGCAGATATATTCCAGTTGCTTTCTGTCATCGCTGCTTTCCTTTCAATGCGTCTCAGCGTCAGATGCATGAATGAGGTTTAAGCCTTTTTACTGAGTCGTCACTCCACTCCTCTTACTCTTTACAAAGTTTATATTATTTTTTAATCATCTTAAAATACAATGAAAAGCATTTAAAAAAAAAACCCTGTCAACTCAACAGTTAAGGAGGATGACACGTGCTGTAGATCAGGTGAGACCAGATCAAGTCAAACCACAAGAAAGTCCCATAAGCCCAAGAGATGAATATTAAGGAGAGAGATGTTCAGGTCTTATACTGAGAGAAAAGTGAAGATGTAACACATGTTTTGACATCTTCTCTCCTTGTCTCCTCTCCTTACGTCCTCCTCCTCTTCCTCCCTCCTTCTCTGTTTTGAATAATACATGCTTAGTTTTGTTCATGTTTTATTAAACTGCACACAGATCAGATCTCAGTGTCATACAAGCTTTTAGCAGCAAAGCCTGTGGCTCACCTTAACATGACACCACACACACACACACACACACACACACACACACACACACACACACACACACACACACACACACACACACACACACACACACACACACACACACACACACACACACACACGGTCATTAGGCAGTCATTAGAGGTGTATTATTACAGGAAGTGTGTGTGTATTATGATATGTTTCTCTGTGTGTACGTGGTAATTCCAGCCTTGATGATCAAACTGATGCTTTTGCTTTGAAATGCAGGGTCAGATTACCCAGCAGGCCATCTGGCTGGTAATGAACGTCAGATATTGATGCTGTCATGACAACAGGCATGCACAACAACCTCTGACTGACTGAGTTCAAGACAGCATAAATTGGTGTCCTCCACACGTTAAATGTGTTTTGGGTTTTTATACCACGATTCGTGTTTTGTGAAGATTTCCGGAACTTTTTCGTTCAGTAATCAGAGTGCCTTAATGATCTACTTTTGTTTCGTGTCATACCTTGGTCACATCTTCAGTTGGTTTTTTCTTAGTTTTATAAAATAATTTCAGGTCACCATTCAGGCTTTTTGCCTATTTTAAAACAGCTTTTCTGTTTTTTTTTTTTCCAAACTCCTGCTTTTTAGCCAATACCCAAAAAACACAACTTTTACTTTGTACTTTGTATTTTTTTGCACATTTTTAAGTTTTGTTTTGTTTTAGGAGATTTAAATCTTTTCTTCCAATTATCAGCTCTGTTTTAGGTGAATGTTAAAATTGTAACAGTTTTCTAATGAATATGCGAGTTTTTGTGGACTTTTGAATTTTGGAACTGCATCTCGCAATGGATCCGTTACACTTTGACAAAGCTCTTGTCCTCTGTTGACACAGTTGCTTAAATCACTTTGGTTGTAGCTGCAGCGAATGCAGCCCTGCTGTGAGGTCGAGCCCGATAACTGGGACTCAGCCTGTGGTGTAAATCTGTCATGTGAAGGAAACACAGGCTGTAATGGAGAAGCTAATGTGGATCCAAAGACACTAAAAAACAAGCTGACACCTCACTAAACAGCTTGTTGTGGTGTGAAGCTCAGCTGTACAGGCTGAAGTTCTGTTGGTGTGTATAGCCGTGCAGTGTTTAGAGAGCGGGACTGCCACTTAAGTTTGAATCACAACAGAGAAAACATCTCAGGAAATCACAAATTATTACAAATATAACTGCAAGCGACAAAGATCAGGGTCCAAGGAAGTCACAAGCAGTAGAAGGCAAGAAGCACTTGAAAGTAAACCACATGCACGCATTGCAACATTGTGGACCAGTTGTCCCAAAGCAGATTCGATCCCTGAACCTTCAGATCCCCAGGACGATGTCTAAAAAGGTTTTACATTTCCAAAAATGATTACTTAACTGGGGCGGAGTCCATTGATTTTAAATTGCTCATAGATAATGGGTGGATGAAGTTTGGGCATACTTGAAAACTGGGTTAGCTTTTGTTGTTCACACTTAAAATGCTTCCAAAGGTCAAAAATTATTGTGATAAAATTGGGATGATGTGAGGTGCATTGGCAAATATTTTGGTCAATTTTGAGCAAATGTTTGGAGAAATAGAAAATATTGTGCATACAGTACACATCACAGGAAAACTTTTAATATCACTGCGGGCTCACTGTTTGAGCAAACTTAACCTGGTTGAAAATATGTGATATCAAGTATCCAAAGTGTCAGTTTTTGTAGCATTTGAATGAATATTTGTGGAGTTATAGATGTTAATTGATTTGACATATTTTGAAAAATATAGTGATGGCCTTCTGAATTGACCAAAGGTTGCAAACATTTTGTCACAATGCAAAGGATGTCCTGAAAACATTTCAGCTCTGTAGGATGTACAGATGGTTGATTGTATGTTTTTTTTTTAAGTGGGTAATGTGAAATGGCTAGAAATTTTGAGTTGTTGAGACATGATCCTAGATCGTGTGACCCAATTTCATACAAATCTGTATAGCAGATAACATCCAAGATTGATTACATTTGGTTGAGGCAATTATGATTTACAAGCAATTTCGTAAAATTAAACTCACAGACACAAATTTAAAAATGTATTAAATAATCATCGGATTGACATATAAAAATTATTTTAATAACTTTAGATCAGCAAGATCCAAAGATTACAAGTTTTGCCACAATTGACTGAATGGTTAAGGACGAGTTTGCAAAAATAGGTTTTAGTGAAAAAAAGTTAAAAAAAAGTTGGCCTTTGTTAAAGCAGAAGTGTATTGGGGCATAGACGCAGACCAATTTGTGTCATTTTTTGTGCCTGAGTAGTGGGAGCAATTTGCAACCTACATGCCAAATTTGGTGAGTTTTTACCTTATGGGTTTTGCTGCATCACTTTTAGCAAAGAAAAATAAGTGGAGGAATAATCAGAACAAAGACAAGAAGGTTCCACGCAGCTGTGCTGCTTGGACTCCTAAAAAAAACAATCAAACAAACTTACAAGCACAGAACAGACAGCAGACTGTGAAAGAGGTGCCACAAAAATAATAACATGCTTTATTTAGGACATCATTCTGCCAGTATGCAATTTTTGAATATTATTAAATATTTGGTACCAAAGAGTCGAGGCTGAAGAGTATTTATGGCAGACTTCAAAATGACTTTTATAAAACAAATGTGACCAAGGGAAAATGCACAGGACCCAGAATAAACTGAAACCTGAGACTGCCATAGCCAAAAATGCAAGTTTTATTACAATAGAAAAAAATATAAGTCATCTCCACTTGACTGGATAATGTAACTAAATTACAAAAGAGGCCTAAAAACAGGAGATAATGAAGGATTGAAATACATTATATATTTAATACAAAGATAAAACCAACCACACATTAACAACCAAAGAAAATAAAGAATGGGGCCAAACTGCACTGTCAGCGAGGCTGGTGGAGAGTAAGGTGTATGCTTAGCAATAACGTAGCAACAAGGATGGACACATCCTTAAATCTTAAATCTTAAATAAACACGTGTCCATGGATTTAATTTTTCAGCAGACATCTTAAGTTACAACACAATTAAACTAGCAACACAGTTTTGTGTTTTCTATTTGTGGTATCTATTTTGTTTGAGAAATCCCACCATCTCTTAAAAGCATTAAAATGGACTAGAAATGGTCTCTGTTGTTGTTATGTTGCGATGGAGATGGCGGAGTGATATTTTCTAGAGATGAGCACGGTGTGCTGTCATGCTGATTTGACCACGCTCCCAATGTACAGTTGAAGTACTTGTTGTATAATAGACAACTGTTTGCTATTTTGTTTCCCTCTTCTTGGGGAGAACTTCTGCCTCTAGTGGCCAAACTTAAGTAATTAAGCTTTAATATTAACATTTACATGTGTGTCTTCCCTAGAAAGGTGTGGTGTTGGTCCACTGCAACGCTGGTGTGTCACGTGCACCGGCTGTAGTCATTGGCTACCTGATGTCATGTGATGGCCAGTCATTTGACGCTGCCCTCTCATTGGTCAAATCAGCTCGATCGGCCTCCTCACCCAACCCCGGCTTCCTGGAACAACTGAGGAACTACCAAACAACAACGGTGAACGGGTCCAAACACTAAGGGACAAAGAAATATGTTTAGTATGGTTAGTTCTGCAACAAAACGGTTTGGTTGTGATTCTGAAGTTATTCAAAGGATTGAAAGAAGTATTTTGTTGAAACAACTTTTTAAGGTTAATCTTTTTTTTTGGAGCAGAATGGGTCTCATCTGATGATTTATCAAACAGAGGGCTGTACTACAAAGCAAGTTCAACATACCGAGGCTTTCTTTGCCTGAGCTCCTCAACAAAGCTGAAACTCTCAGTCAGAGATAATCAGTACTACGACGGTGGTTATCAGCTTTCTCTGTTAACTCAGGCTTTCTGCTGTGTAGGCTCTGAACGCATTCACATAAAAGAGGTGTTTGCAGCATCCAATCACAAACGTGGACAAGTGGGCCGACCGCAGAGCCACATATTTTACAAATGAGGAGCAGACTATAATTAAAAAAAAAATATAACCACACAATCTACACTAAAAGCAGCACATCTGCAGCTGCTAATTGGTAGGAGGATGTGCAAAAAATTGCTGACTGTGCGAATGTGTCGCCGAAGTTGAGAGGCTTATAGTATCACTTTACCATAAGGTGAACAGGATGATATCAGTAAAAAACACAATGAAATGAATCTACACCTCATAAAAATCACCGGGGAAAGTCACAGAGGTTTGTCGGTCTCTGAACACTCCACCCCCTCCCTCCCCTCCCCTCCTGCAGAGGACTGTCTCAATGTCTCACTCCACAGTGAACTGTCTCACTGACTCACTGGCTCACTGTCTCACTGTCTCGCTGTCTCACTCCGCGTACTGAGCTCCACTGGATCTTCTCCGATTAGTGGTGATCATTTTCAGAGAGAATTGATTGGTCAGTAGGAGGTACTTTCTTACATTTTCATCCGATATGTCCAACATAACCTGCTCCGGACCCGGTTCAATGTGCAGCATAAGTTACCATGGTGATCTAGCCACCTTAAAAGACAGCCAGCTTCGTGACATTGACCACCCTGACTTTAGCCTCAACATACCTTACTAACCCACTAATCTCGCTTCGTAGTACACCCGTCTGGTGATACACACCACTAACTCTTGAACCAGATCTGTAAAGATTAATTTCTTCATCCAGATTTCCAGCAAATCTTCTCTCATGGTTTTAGTTGTATCTGTTAGTGCAGACTTGGAAACAGTGAGATTAGTGACTCTGAAGGGCATTATTTCCTTGTTTGCCTGTTGTTATTGATGACGTCTACTTTATGTTTTGATGCTGTCGTTCTTGTAGTCATGTCTGTGATCAGATCATGTTGACCTCTCACTGTTTTGGAGTGATGGGAAGCCACAAAATCCACAATGCTTCTTTTAAACATAAATCAAATAAATAAAAATGTCACTGACAGAAGGAAAAATCTTTGCTGTAACTGACTGCTGTAATTGCTTTAAGTACAAATAATTTCTAAAAGACAAAGTTTGCTTTGTCTAAACAAATCAACAATGATGTGATTTTACTAACAAGTGTTGTCTGTCTATCTAAAGCTGATATTAATGTGTATTAGTCAGCAGCTTGAAATAGTCCCCAGTAAATTCCTTAATTACTCCTGTTTGAATCATGTTTGCTAAAAACTACAGCTGTTTTAAAAATACTTCTAAATTTGTGAAGTGTTTTTTAGGATCTACAGCTGAGAGCCAGAAAAGGTAGAAATGTATGAAGAGAACAAAGTTGCACTTGGCTATTTACATGAAAAGTGCCACTAATAGTTCTGTAACACAAAAATAAAGAGAAAAATAAAGAGAACTATAGAGTCAAAAAAAGATCTGATTGTGATTCTGACCACTTTGGTTGTGAATCAAAAAGTTTGGTTTACGAGTTGAGTGCATCCTACTTACTTACCCAACTATACTTGCCTGAACCACCACAATTTCATGATCTACATAAACGGGACTTGTCCCCCATAAGTCTCTATTTTTACTGTTTCAACAGAGATATGTCCCCACAACATGAGTAATACAAATACACACACACAAACACAGTGACCCTCATGCTTAAAGGGGAAGGAGACCTCCTCACTCCCGTGAGAGACACACAGAGAGAACAACATGGAAAGAGACGGAGAGTTGCTCTGAGCAGCATGTGGATGAAAGCAAGAGGAAGATGTCTCTCCAACAGGTAACTGTATATGCTGAGTCCTCCATGTATTTGGAGTCTCCCTCCTGCTGTGGTTCCTGCTGATGATGGGCTCCTCCTGTTCGGTTCTGGACAGGAAGATGGCAGTGATGATGCCACGTGAGGATTCGGCAGTTCAGACAGTGACAGGTCAGAAAGTCATGTTCTCCCCCCTTATACCTGCCTCATATCTCATTATAAAAACTATCACAGCAATAATGTTTACTGGATTTTATCATCTTTTAAATATCCTCCATCACGATCGTCCTTCACCACTTCATCATTCTGTTCATCCATTTAATTATTAGCCATCAGGTAGTTTGTTGTAGATGTGTCCACATCAGCTGAGCAGTTTTATTACAATGACTACATTATTATTAATGTCTTTCCCTCGTTGGTACAGGTGGATGTTTGAGCATGTGGGTAGTTCATTTATTTTTACATTCATCTATTGAAGGAGGATCATATAAAATTGTTTTATAATTCTCAAATCCAGCATGATGAGGGTGTGGCCTACGTGGCCACTATGCTAATATGTTTGGGTATTGATTTTGAGTGACGACATGAAAACCATAGATTTTTCTTTTTTTTTTATAAATCAATAAAATATTTTCATAAAAAAGTACTAAAACATAATGTCAAAAGGTGCCTAATTTTTTTGCCTATTGTGGTAATAATATATTCTGTGAAAGTTATTGAAAAAACTTCCACTATTTTCCAATAAACTATTCAAATAAATGTTTTAAAGATTACTAATCCCAATCAAGTGTGCTGCATGAGACTTCATTTTCATTAATGCAGCAACATTCATCAAGTGTTGAGCTCATCTTAAATCTGAGGATAACTTTGTGATTTAACAAACTCATTCAATCGCTATTCATACAGCATTTTAACTGAATTCAAAGTGCTTTACAAGTGGTTGACAGACACACAGGACGGTAATTATGAACTGGGAGAATGTGAAAATGGCAAACCACCAAATTAAAACAAGGTGACCTGTGAAATGAACAATAATAATAAATATAACTAGTATTAAAAGAAATAGTTTCAGAGTTGAGAAGACACAACAGAAAAAAAACATTATAAATGAAATGTTAAATTGAAAAAAAATAAACTGAGTATTAAAACCTTGATTTTACCTTATTATAGAAAACAAACACATCAAACAAATTCTTATTATCAAAACGGATTAATTTTATATGTCTGGATCTTTATTGTTTACTTAACAGGTGAATAAAATGTTATTATGTCATGTGATAGTCTAATGTCTCAGTTTCTCTCAGACACATTAAGGTCTAAAATTAATTAACATGACTCTGCTCTGCTCATGTTGTTCTACTTGATGCCTGAAAAGCCTTTTGACAAACAAAGACCTGAATATATTACACACACACACACACACACACACACACACACACACACACACACACACACACACACACACACACACACACACACACACACACACACACACACACACACACACACACACACACACAGTCTCTCCAGTTGCCCATGCAGCCATCTTTGATTGTCCCTTCAGTGTTTGCGTTGATTATGAAGAACCAATTAACAGTCAATTAGCCCACTGACCAATCAGGACGCCCGCTGTTGCCATGAGGGTTTGTTTTTTTTTAACCACAAGAGCTTCTTGTTTGGTCAGCATGGACTACAACAACACAAACACAGAGTGCTACTCCAGTTTTTACGGACTATAGAACAACGGTTCCCTTTGCACAGACATTTGAAACGGCCCCCCCACTCAGAAGTTTTGAGTCGGTTTGTGGTTATTTTTTTGTTTTACACGTTTTAGCACATTTTTTTAAAATCAGTCATAGAATCTGGCAAACTCCCCAACAGTTTAAAGGGCAGCGGTGATTTTTAAAACAAACTTTTCCATCCTCTCTCGCTCCATCAGGTGACACTTTACCGCCAATGAAAGCAGTGAGTTGGCTGCAGAATCCAATCAGTGACAGATGGAGCATCGGTAGGCGTGTCCATGGACCCGCCAATCACTGTGCCATGAAAAACTACAAGAACTGGTAAGAACAATACTTATACGTTATACCTAACTAGGAGGTCACAAATTTCTGACCTCCTACTAGACAAAAGTTTATGGAATGGCAACTGGAATATTTCCATTTCATGGACCCTGACTTCACTAAGAGGCTTTAAATGTTGAGTACTGTGAGTTTACATTGCGAATCGCGCACCTTTGAGGCGACATGAATGCAGGTCACATGAACATGATATTCTAATATTAGGTTGGGGAAAAACAACATGTCTCGTTAGCTTCCAAAAAAATAATGCCTGACGACTTCTTGAATCTCATAATTTACAGTAAATGGACTAAAATCTACCGAATCATCTATTTATTATATCATCATATATCGTCATATCATAAAGAAACGACCTGGACACGACAAGAGTATTTAAATCAAAACGTACAACAATTATGAGAACAGTCAGAGAACGAAGTCACTGTGCGATGACGTTGAAGTCAAGTGTTTTTTTCTAAATGTAATTGCACGTGGTGGAGTTTTGTTGCATATTTTGGTCAATGCCGATCAGTTAAAGTCTGCTGGTAGTTTCAAAGTGAACCTGACGTCTACGCCCAATAGGATGCAACGACTGGAATTGAATCAGAGAGTGCCCAGACCCGAGGTGAAAACAAGCGTCAGTCAGTCACAACCTGCACTGCTTAAAGCAAAACCTTGACACAAAGAATTCAAGTGAGTTTCTGACACTCTTTAAGGCTGTACTGATGATATTTTTATTTGGTTTAGTGGTGTAGATTTGAATTTTGTCAGTATCAGACTTAGATTGTGAGCCAAATGGCTATTTCCTTGAGGCAGTATGTACCAGTGCAGACACAATATGTAGTTTTTCAAGCTTGCAAAGCTTAATTGTAGAAGTTGTACTGTGGGTTGAAATTGAAAGGAAAGTTTGAACATGACAGCAAGAATGAATTGTTATAGATAAAAAAAAACAAAACAACTAAAACATAATTGCACAGTAACAGTCTGTTGTGCAAAACATGCTTCAGATGTTGCCTGAAAATTGTCATATTTTTAAGTTTTCTTAAGTATCTCATCGGTGTCAGAACATCCATGAATGAAATACTATCAGGAATTACGTTGTACTAATTAATAATTCTACATACTTTTAATGGCAGCATTTTGACCAAATGTAAACAAAAACATGCCAAAACCTAACTGGAGCTGTCATGGTGAACAACACATGAATGAGCGTACAGGTTGTTGCTCTCCTGATGACTTTAATATCTTTGAATCGTCATATCAGGCCTGTATGTTGGTGATAACATGTTTCCTGTAGAGCGATTGACTGATCGGAGAAATATTTCCTCTAAGAGATCCACTTTAAAACACATGAACATGACTGAGGATGGGATGTAAATTCCAGGGAGCGCAGCGTCTCGAAAGGAGGTAATTAAAGGCTGTAATTATTATTGGTGTTATGAGGTGAGGTGTTTCTGGACCCAAATGCACACAGACTCGGGTGACAGGCAGGATATAGTTCAAAAACAGTCTTTATAGTTCCACAAAGGCCGGTACCGAAAGTCAATATCTGATTCCGGAGTCAGGAGGGAAACTCCACCGACTCTCACTGGGGGCCAGGCTGTGCTGGGGGAATCCCGAGGTCTTCCACAGCAAGCGGCAACAGACTCTGGTACTGGAGTGACCGGGCAGCTCTGACTAATGGCTCTGCAGCACCTGGTACTCCCAGGTGGTCTCCCATCTGAGCACTAACCAGGCCTGACTCTGCTTAGCTTCAGCAATCAGCCAAGATTGGGAGCACAGACTGATCACACAGACTGGAAGCAGAAACAGGGTACCGGTTCTGGAGCGGGAGCCGGAGCAGGAACCGACGGACGGGGGACTGGCAGTGACTGGCAGTGACTGGCAGTACCTAGCAGTATGGACCAACACTAGACGACTACAGGGGCAGGGTACATATAGTCCGGGGAGGTGATCAAGGAAATGAGCCACCTGCAGGTGGTGATTTGGGGAGAGTGGTAGCAGCTGCTGAGACCGGTGAGGGGTGTGGCCATGGGAGGTGTCAGGAGGCGGGGAGAGGAGGACACAGAACACATGGGAAAACAATAACAAACAGATGGGAATGACAGAAAACAGGAGGAGAGGTGATTGGGGACAAAACAGGAGCAAACAGTAGGAGCAGACAGGAACCCTGACAATTGGAGAGCGAACGGTAAATTACTCACGTCTGCCTCAGCCTGGATTAAAAGATTAGATGAAAAGCACTTTATCAAGTTTAGTTAGATACATAATTAAATCTATTTGTGCAGAGTTGCAAAATAGCCTCAGCGAAAAACAACAGCAGCTGCCTTCACACTAAGAAGCATGTATTACATGTATACAGCATATGCAGGATGTGGTTTAGTATTCAGGGCAACTGCAAATCTATCGGTCAAATTACTGCTGTACTTACTACCGGGGAGGGGGTGAAAAATTTACTCCCATATCCCTTAATTCCCCATTAATTACATCAACACTGAAGACTCAAACTAACCCACTAAACACCACTTACGGTTGTCCAAACCTTTTACTGATATTATGTTGATCAGCTTTACATGGAAAGCTTTCCCTTACCACCATTCTGAAGCTTATACAGAACAGCTCTTGTTGATATTGTACACTGTCACTAAAAACAACCAACTATACGAGCTGGACCTCTGGCTTTTGATTTCCTCATGCTACACACACGTTGACTGACCCAGATTAAATCACACCACCATGATCATAAAATACTCTGAGCCAGAGAGAAAGTCTCCCCCGTTGCCTTGTCAGAGATAAATGAGAGCAAAATAATTAATGACTACAATATGAATAATGATAGAACATATGATTAGTTCACTCCCACTTTCACTGAAGCCAGGCCAGCTGGGTGACAGAAGGAAGGAAGCAAAGCACAGCACTAAACAGAAGCTTAAGCAAGGAGAAGGGGCGAGCGGTGGATCTGGATCGATCTGATTGACCCGAGGACATACACACCCTAAAAAATACATCTTTTTGAGGCCTAATATCTAATTGATGATGCGATTATTTTCAGATGGACCACCAGAAAACTAGAAGGAGTGGCTTCAGAGAATGACACTAAAATGACTTGTGTAAAAAAGGTTATTGACTTTGTATTGAAAAATATTTAATGGGGTACCGTGAAGCCAGAGGCTTCATGGAGCCAACCTTTTGCAGGTATTGCAGTTTATGGCACTTTCGCACTGACCTCATTTTTCAGACCCAGAAGCTACGTCCACTTTTATGTGCATGGATGTGACATCTCGAAAGGTGGCAATTACCAAATTTTAAATAGATTGAACAGAGCAGATGAAGAGGACAAGAGGAATCCACCGTTACTTCAATCTATCACAAAGATCATTTTCCCCTTTTGCTAAAATAACACCACTTTAAGCTGCAAGAGTAGTTTGAATTTTGTTTAATATTTCAGTTTATTCATGTGATCTTAATATTGACCTGCTATGGGTGGAGTTCATTGTGGTAACCTTAAAATCCAGCTGATACTTCTGTGGTGTGGCTGTAATGATCAGTGCAGCCTCTGTGGTGCGCCAGCAGCTCTTTACACTGACTGTGATTGTGCCACTTGACTGGAGAGGATTTGTGACTCTCATTTTCAGGAACATTACATCATCATCGTCTAAAAACCACACACACACACACACACACACGCACGCACGCACGCACGCACGCACGCACGCACGCACGCACGCACGCACACACACACACACACACACACACACACACACACACACACACACACACACACACACACACACACACACACACACACACACACACACACACACACACACACACACACACACACACACACACACACAGACAGACATGTAAGCCAACACACACACCTCAGCACTGTGCACACACTCTCTGTCTCAGACGCAGCGGTGATCAAGGGGAGGATAGATGTGTTTTACTGTTTGCATCTGAAAGCAACGTAAAGTTATGAGTGTTTGAATTTGGGTGGAGGTGGAGGAGGAGGAGGAGGAGGAGGAGGGAGGTCTGTCGGCTGCAGGATTCCATCACTCTTGGCAACCGTTGTTGAGTTACCACGGAAACGCACTGCAATGTTCCCTGCTTCTCTTTTGTCCTCCTCCAACACTCCTCTCTCTCTCTCTCTCTCTCTCTCTCTCTCTCTCTCTCTCTCTCTCTCTCTCTCTCTCTCTCTCTCTCCATCTCTCTCTCTCTCTCTCTCTCTCTCTCTCTCTCTCTCTCTCTCTCTCTCTCTCTCTCTCTCTCTCTCTCTCTCTCTCTCTCTCTCCATCCCATCTTTATCGCTGGGCGACTTCCTCCTTGTGTTGCTATGCCGATGCTCCAGGACATTCAGTGGAGTCGTTTTTGCCCCCCGCAGTGCCGGAGCGCAGAGATCAACCGTGAGCTGCTGAATGAAGTTGTCAGCTCTATTTTTTGCTCTTTTTGCTGCTCCTGCTCTTGAACTATTCATTTTGTGCGACCTTTAACCCCTCCACTTCCCTCACGGATCAAATCAGAGATCATCTACTGGGATTGGCCGTGGTTGTCTGGTGACATCACAGGAAGTTGGATGAAGTTTCACCAAACTCAAGCGCTCTCGGTGGTGATCGGTGTCAATGTTTTCAGGATTCCATCAGGCTGAGAGACGTCCGGACGCTTCACAGAGACCCAGCTCTGCTCTGTGAGCACTTCTACGAACCCTGAACAAGATGAACGAGGAGGTGCTGGAAGCCGAGGAGTCGGACGTGCAGCAACAGGAGGGTGAGCTGGAGGAGAAAGAAGAGGAGGTGCAGCAGCAGGAGGGAGAGCCGGAGGTCGTAGTGCAGCAATGGGAGATGCAACAGGAGGAGGAGGAGCAGCGACAAGAAGACACCCTGTTTGAGGAGGTACTAAATAAAGAAGGGGAGCAAGAGCAGCAGGAAGAGTTGCAGGTACAGAAAGCAGAGCAGGAGGAGAAGGAGGTGGTGGAGACTGAGGAGATGCAACAAGAAGAGGAGCAAAGTGAGGTGATGCAGCAGGAGGAGCTGCTGCAGCCTGAGGAAGAGGTGCAGCAGGAGGAAGAGGAGGTGCAGGGTGAGGAGATGCCACAGACTGAGGAACAGCAGGCAGAGTTGCAGCAGCAGACTGAACAGGAGCAGCACTTTGAGCAGGAGCAGCAGCAAGGAGAGGAGGTGCATGACTTTGTGGACGCACTGGAGCAGAACCACAACAGCCAGGTCCTGATCCGGCTCAGAGGAATGTGAGTAAACACAGATCACAGTCAGCTGGCCGATGATGTAATGTTAATGGTGATGATGTAACAGCACTATTGATAAATGGTGATCGTGTTATGAGATCATTAAGCAGGTGTTTGACTGACAGCGTCGGGGACGGCATCAGTGTGGTCGCCTGGTTGCCGTGGTGATGTTGGCACGGACCATAGGATGAAGGGACGACAAATGACAGAACATAAGTGTAGAGTGGTGGGCGTGCGACATCATGGCACATAAAAGAGAGAGAGATACTGTGTATATGTTTTGGATATGAGCGCAGCTTCTGGTCCGTCTGTCTGTCTCTGACGTCGCAGCAGGGAGAGCATCGCCACATCTGTCTGAATTTGAAGCTACGAATGTTTAAAAAAAAACCCAAAAAACAGCAAGCCTTTTTTGTCCACCCTTGTTGCCATGGTAACCACAAAGCATTACATGCAGCAAACTCTGCAAAGATAGACAGATCAGAAAAGAGAGAGATGATGGCAGGGCGCAGAAACAAACTGTTTCATTTGTCCTACATGTTTCAGTCTGTTTACATGTGAAATACAGCCTCATTACATCTTCACTGCACGTCTCTGTGGATCCTTAAAAGGTTTTTTAATTCGACCAGTATGACACTTTAAGGCAGAGGGATGTCCTTGGAAAGTCTAATTTTTAATCATGAAAGGTTTTAAATTTCATGAGATCATGTCAAACCATATTGATTTAATGTTCTTCCTTTATTTTCTGCACATTTCTGTCAAATTTATGAAGGATTTTTAAGCAAACTGTACAAGAAAACGTCATTTAGTTTTTGCTTTAGGCATTTAAGTTGTTCTTGTTTCATGAAATGTATAGGAATCGTTATCACAAGGGCAATTTTTACATGGTTACATTAATAATTTCCCTGATAAATATACTATAAAAATATATATATTTTTTCTTTTTTAAAGTTGAATTTTGGTCATTTTTGTAGATTGTTATAAAGTCAAAGAGACCCAATACATGCCATGAAGTGGTTTAATGGACAAATGAGAAATAAACAACTGATAATGAATAGATGATATATAACATATATACATATATATTATTACTATATTATGCATATTATATACTGTATATTACATATTATTATTGTCAATACTTTAACATGTCGCTCAGTCCTGTTCGACCCAATATGACTTGTTGAGGTCGTAAAAAGCATGACGTTTCATGCAGATATCCTGATCAATAGACAGTAAACACAAAAAGTTCTGAGACTGCACGTACCACAACCAAAATCGTACTTGACGCTCCCAGGAAGTCTTGCTCCGTAAGCATGTCAAGTACCGTCTGAGATGCGCGCTGGATCTCCTCTACAGTGTCAAAACCAGCTATCCTTCAGCTTAAACTTCATTTTGGGGAACAGAAAGAAGTCGCAGGAAGTCTAATACAGCGAGAATGGGGCGAGACATTCCCCCAATGCTCCGTGAGCAGGTATCAACCTCCAAAGATGTGACTAAAATAGAGACTGAATAGTTTTTAATTCAAGACTATTTCTATGTAAATAGTAGACAAACATATCTTTGAATTATATGTGAAGGTACGTTAACAGGCCAGTGACAATTCAATGTACTGTTTTCATTCTTTTGGAGGGCTCTATAAAATTGCTAATTCAGTTTGAAGTATTGATCTTGTTCCACATCAAGCCCATGACACAAAAACTGGACTGTGTAACAGTGAAACTGACCAGATGAGTCTAACAGTGACTACATTCACCAATCAGCCACAACATCAAAAGAAATGTAAAGTTGGATTTCCTTTAATTGTTGTGACTCCTTAGATTAATCTCGTGACCCTTGGATGGAACCAGGACCCCGGGTTGGGAACCACGGTCTTAGAGGATTGTCTTTGCAGAATGTATTCGAGTGCAGAAGCAGCAAACTGATTGTGATCAGATGTGTTTGGCTTCTTCTTAAATACACACAGACAGTATTTAAGAATCGTCTTGACACTAATCCTTAAAGCTAAAAAACAAACGCACAAACGTGAGCTGCAACCTGCAGCTCTTAAAAAAAGAGAACAACCGTCACCGTTTATTTCATTTGTTTCTTCCGTGGATCTAAAACTGACCACTGCAGCTCACACATTCAACCTTCACACGCTGCAGTAATGACTCAACTTTTTATTTTGGGATATTTCTGATAGGAGCTCCACTCTATGGATAAAAGTACTGCTTGTTGACACCCCTGTCATTGTACTTTGATTGGTGTGCTTCTGACTCGTTGCCTGGTTTTGTCCCCGAGGAAAAATAACACGTTGAGTAAAAAGACGATATGTCTGTGTTTGCTGCATCGATTTGTGTCCCTCATGAGTTGAGAAAGGTTAAATCAGTGCAGTACTCTTTTAATGCTGCAATACTCCGCCTGCAGCTTTTTGGCAAGAATTTATGTTTGTCTTTTCCAAAACAACAATGCCCTCCTGCACAAAGCTGACTGTGAGGCAGACATCCTCCAACATCGATGTTGATCTCTCTGATGGTCTTGTGGCAATTTCTGCTGCCAGCTGATGGAAAGATTACGTTGGTTAAATTTGTAAACGCATCTTTTTTCTCTCAGTTTCATTTGTCCAGATTAAGATGACCTTTTTCCTTCTTTTTCATCAAATAAATCCCCATTTCATACTTGTTCAGTTTTCTGACAGCAAAAAGAGGACAAATGTAACAAGAAACAACTCTGTAATGAATTTGGCTGCGTTAAAACATTAATTGTGACCACAGAGAGCATGAGGACACTGAATAGGCTGAAACTCTGCAGGATAACCGGCTGAGTGGTTTAATTTTAAATGTTGATGAAGCTAATGGTATCGTGTACTTAATGATGCAGTCAGCTGGACTGTCTGTTCATCACGTTCTCTTCCACGTTTTTCTCTTCACAAAAAACAACTGAAAACACGAATGTGGATGTAAATCATTTTTATGCATTTTAAAGGCTTAGCAAATAGACTGGACTGTTTAGGTGTACACATATACTTTTGGCCATATGGTGTAGTTCACCATCTGACATGTTATTACTTGATGATGAAAAAACATGTCTAGAACAGTTCTGGAAATGTGAAGCCTCCAATGACGTGGGGCTCCTCATTCTCATCTTCATCTTCGTCATTAAAGCCAGCAGTCTGTGAAGATGCTGTATGTTTGTTCAGAACCTGAATGTCAGATGAATAAAAACAGAAGTTTTATGCTCTGACCTGTGGTGGAAAGAAACTCATTACACGCACTTCAAGGACTGTTTGATTTTGTATTTGAGTGTTTCATCTGTCTTTACATTTCAGATAGAAGTCTACTTTTTAATCCAATGTGTTTTTTTGATGGCTACTTTGCACTGTACCTTCCATGTATATATTTATTATAATTTCTCATCTGCAGTGTTTGCTTTACTGAAAGTTTCTCTCGTCAGCAGTAAAGTGAAACGTCCATGGTAACATTTCCAATAAACACTAACACTAATGGCCCCTTGGCAACTCGTTCTGTTTAACAGACCCCACTTGCTTTACAGTGTCTTGTGTTTGTAACTATTTGGCAACAGAGCAGAGGATTGCAGAAATTTACCAGCAGATGTTGGTGTGTTGGTTAAAAAAGCTGACGCGAAGACAAGTGTTCAGTTTTTGCCAAATCCTGGAATAAACATTGGCAAGTGAGCACGTTCTCTGTCAGCAGTGACTCAATGAGAAAAACACTGCAGGTGTAAAATAAAAGATTCTCCACAGAAGTTCGTCTACTAACCTGACAAGACTAGACTCCGAGATTCGGGGGAGTCCGTCATGGGGAGTGAAGTCAGTCCAAGGTTTGTGTGGTTTTCTTCAGGATCTTTCTGTTCAATTAGAAAAGAGACCCTTACAACGCGTAGGCCAGCTGAGCTGTTGGAAGAAGTGTGCTTTATTTCCTGATTCAGTTAGTGAGTCAACGTAGCAGTCTTCTATAATTAAAGCTTGACAGCAGCATTGGTTGTGTGTAAACAGAAGCTCCAACGTTGCCTGTGTGTAAGCAGAAGCTCTCTGTGGCCGGAGCTCCATATGAGCCTGTCGCCAGCCAGCCAGCCTGTGAGGCGGAGTTGAGGAGAAAAATAACACGATTCGATCTGTTGATTGGTGCATGTCAACAGCAATGAAATATCTGGAACATTTGAAAAAGCGTTCATGTTTCACACAGGAGGAATCCTTCTGATTTTACTCTTTACTTAAAGATGCTGTAAAGTAGAAATGAAAATGAGTTTTAAGTTCATCACACCACAGAAGTATGGGTTGTTAACTACCCATCCAAATTTGAATGAAAAAAACACCGACAAGTATATTAAAGTAGGCTTTGAAATTGTGAGAAAATCATCAGTCTTCTCTGCTCTGAGACTGGGGGGGCGTGTCCTGAAGGAGCTGAAGCTCCGCCCACTCACTGGGAGGTGTTCAGTGTCCTGTATGACAGTCCTGTGGCTGCAGTTCTTTTCCCCACTAAGCGGTCCGTCTGACATCCAACCTCTCGGTGACTTTATGCATGATGTCCCACTGGTCCTCTGTCTCTCTGCTGGATGGAGCAGCCTGCTTTGGGAAAACACAATAGAATCAGAATTTATTTGTCCAATGAGTGAAACATACAGATGCATATAAATGAAGCTTGTCCCCCTGAGCTGTAACACAGGAGTCAAACTGGACACCAGAGACAGAAGACAGTGAGTCTCCAACTACTTCTAACGCACCTGCATTACAATAGTGGAGATAATAAGAATGGAGGAGTTGATTTAGTTCTGTGACGACTGTAACATGAACAACGCTGCATTACATCACATGTTAATTCATTACATCACATCAATTCATTACATCACATCAATTAATTATATCACATCAATTCATTACATCACATCAATTCATTACATCACATGTTAATTCATTACATTAATTCATGTTAATTCATTACATCACATCAATTCATTACATCACATGTTAATTCATTACATCACATGTTAATTCATTACATCACATGAATTCATTCATGACATCACATGTTAATTCATTACATCACGTCAATTCAAACTTTGAACCTGCTCAGGTTGAGATTTAAGTCTTTCTCTTTCACTGATGTCCCTCCACCTCCTCTTCCTCCTCCTCCTCCTCCTCTCTGCAGCCTCCTCCACATGTAGTTGGGCTCGTTTATCCCGACCGGTACCGGTACATGTAACCGAGAGGGTCGCTGATTGTAACGTTACACCGGAGTACAAAATCAACAACCCTCATTAATCAGGAGGACTAGATCTCCTCTGGTCCATGTTTACCATCACCCCGACATGTAAAATACAGAGTTACATATATTATAGTTCCTTATCGGAGCTATATTGACACGCTAAAAAACAATCTGCTGTTTTCGGAGCATTTTCCTCTGAACTCTGCTACGATCTCAATAGAAGCTAATTAGCACATTAGCTCCCATTTCATGAAAATAAAGTTATTCTACACCGAGTAAAATCACGTTAGCGGTTTGCACCGAGGACTAAATGTAGCAGAGTCACTGTGGAAAAGTTATCTAGTATAATTATAACAAGCACACAGAACTTCCGCTGAGTGGTGGACTGCTGGCGGCGGCGGACGGTGCCGGTGCGACCGGAGGACGAACGGCCGGGAGGGTGAAGCTCGGTTCGGCTCCGAGCTGCAGGAGAAGCCGTGTGTCCGTGAACTGCATCCGTCTCCGGTCCAAGTTGAAACTGTCCTCTGTGAAACGGTCCCTGCAGAGGCGGCTGTTGGTGTCGATCCTAACGTCTCCTTTAGCGAGGCTCTTCACGAAATCAATCCGCCTCTTTTTCCTTTCTTCATCAGGAGGGAATTTAAATAGCGATGCGGCGCTGCTTTGGAGGTTCTTGCTTCCAGGAAAGATTCACTTGCGGGTGGAGGGAGACGTCCTGTAGCAGCCAGCTGATGGACAATAACAATCTGACTACGGCAGAGTGGGATGACCTCTTATGCAAATGAGCTCCAGGCTTTTATAGCGTTTCACCGTGAGAGGAGGAGCCATGCAGAAGGTTATATAAACCGTCTGTGCGGTAGATCGGTGACGTACTGAAGCGACCTTTTAGCCCCGCCTAAAAAAACCTGAGCTGAAGACGGATGAGAAACTGTTTAAAGGTCTAACTCAGATGTTTTCAGCAACTCATTTCACACGTATATAATGTACTGAGAAGCAAATCTTAGAATTTGCTTTACAACATCTTTAAAGTCATCCCCATGACCCTGTTGAGGATCAAATAAAGCAGGTCATAGACAGTAGATGGATGGACAAGTTTAATGTTTTGTCAATCCAGTCATCCCCCCCTGACTTCCTCCCTACACTTTATTGGTCTACTTACACTCCCTTTTTTAGTGCACAAATGTATACACGTTGACAAGTGTGGTTAGATGCAGTGCACTGAGGACCTGATATCTGCCAAAAGATTAGTGTGAAAAACTCGACTGATTTCACCCTCAATGGTCGCCATCTTGGCTGTGCAGTGGAAGGAGAGGGACCACCAACATAGGTTGCGGTGAACACAGATACACATGTATGTGTATGTTGTACACATCCACAAAAATACTGTTCATTTCACACTTGGTACCACTATACTGTTGTCAGAAAGAAGCCATTAGTATGATTATTGTGTGCCTGAAACATTTTAGTAAAATGAGGAAACAAAGACGGCAGATATGTTGATCTATTCAAATGCTTTGGTTGTCACTTCCACTAAGTGCACAGAGGCTTTATCCAATTTGAGACAATACTACCTTGTCAAATTTTAAAATGGACCTTTCTGTTAAGATCATTTTGTGACAGTACAATCAGATATATTCATTTAATCATCAGAGCTGGGCTAAGCTGCTGTTCCACTTATAAATATTCCTCCTGTCCTCGATGACCTTGTCAAATTCAACCCAAATAGAAAAACTTAACTCTGTACTCATAAAAGTTGTAGTGACAGTGACTTTTCTGAATGCTAATTGTTAATTTGAACAAACCAAATCAGCAGTCAACCTGCTACGATTCATGTGAAAAATCACAAAGCTTACCGACAAATCAATAAAGGTCCCTTCAACTCTTCTTCATCCTGAGATCAGCAGCTTCATAACGTGTGCTTGTGCGTGATTGTTGCTTGAACTGCTGAGTGCTCTCTTGTATATTTATTTTTATCTCAATTGGTTGTATTAATTCTTCTTGACAGATATAAACCCCAGATGCAGATCAACAGAGCTCTGTGCTGTTTGAAGGGAAAACAATTAAGTGTAGATGTTTGGTTGTTTTTGTCATTCTCCCTAGTTTCCGTGGTAACAGCAGAGCGTTTCGATGCAGTAAACTCTCCTCTGAGGAGAGACATGGAGAACAGGACTGCTTTTCCTTTATTTCTTTATTTCTACATATATATATATTTGATCTATTTCATATTGTATCAATTGTTTTTATTTCTTGTTTTATTTATTGATACAGTTTGGTGAAAGTGATGAAACTATGAGATGGAAAATTAGTCGAAATATAAAACAGAAAAATGGAAAATGTGCGCCAGAGAGTTCATCAGATGTTTTTTTGAAACGTAAATAGAGAAGAGAAGAAGTAAAAGTACCATCAATTAAGAGTTAAGCAGTTATATGATGTCCAGTCACCGGACTGGAATGAATAGTACTGGAACATTGAGCTCCTGTATAGAAACCAGACTGTCAAGTTCAGGTAGTTCTGTATGACTCGTATGTTTGGGCTCGTTGCACTGCTGCAGAATACTGTGTGATGGACAAGAATCAGAGCATCTAAAACACCTGAACTTTTTTGCAGAGCAAACATTGTGTGTGTTTGTATGTGTTCACCGCAGGGGTTGGTGTATAATTAAACTGCTTCATTTTGATGGAGGTTCATCTTTCTCATCAGGTCAGGTCTTTTGGTCTCGATGTAGGCGGTTTAGATGGAGTCAACCTTAAACCAGCACAAAACACCCTGCGGTGATGCTTCACAAACAGAGCTGTGCAGAGAGGAACAAAATACATGTTCAGCATAATTAATGCAAGGAGGGAAATGTGGAGGTGAAATTACAATATATCAGCACAAGGACAAAAAAGTAGAAAGAGTAAAGTCACATCAGGAGGAAAAAAAACAACCACATTATCTCACTTAATGTGTCAGCCTAGAAAAGTCAAGACAGAGTGGTGAGTAATTCTCCAGAAACTATCTCTGTTCTCACCGGCCACTGTTGGTGCTGCAGCGTGCTTTTTGCTTTTGCTTTTTTTGACCAGAAAAACAATGCCGCAACCTGCTGCTGCTCACCCTGCCGTATGCCGCTTTGTAATTCAGTGCTGATCCTCCCACGCAGGCCAGCATACAATTACCATTCGACCATGAAATAACAGGTTCCTGCTGTCACATTTCAAGGCTGGGACGTGTCAGAGCTATGATTAGCTGCCGGGGTCCGATTCCAGTGCTGTGATTGGCTAATTTCAGACCAAATGGAGCATTCACATTATTGTCATCCATTTGTGGGGTTTATATCTGCCACACAAATTAACATCCCAGCAGCACTTTTTTCACTGGTCCAGTGATGCATGTATCAAAGTCTGTAAATTGACTACACTGACTTTACTTTCTCATAATAGTTGCAAAATGAAGCATTTTTATCCCTCTTCTTCTGACCTAATTAAACTGTACACAGAGAAAAATAATGAAGTGGTAACCCTTCTTTTTGCTGCAAACTAGATTTGCACATTTAATTAGGGTGATGAAATATGGAAATGACCATTAAGCCTTGTTACTACACCAATTTATTACTTGTTTGTATTAACCCATTGCTCATGACATCTCTGACCTGACTGGGAAGAGTAATGCTGCATGAAAAAAGTACTATTAACACCAAATAGCAGATTAAAGCCATTTGAAAATCCATTGTATTTAACCATGTTTTATAGCAGGGGAATCAAACATGTAACTTTCTGTAGCAAATGTTTCAAATAAATCAGTTAATCATCATGTTCAAACTTCACATATTCACACAGGGGGAAATTCAGGTTCCTGTGCTGATTGTGTGGGGAGTCGGGGAGTGGATGTAGCCAAGTGATTTGGAGAACAACCAATCACTTATCGTTATATTTTACATACTTGCAAGCGCAGAACAATTTCTTATTGGGCCTGCCAGTCACAGGACCAGTGAACCCCTAAGGCCAGTAATTGTGTGAACATTTGTTGTTGAAAAGTGAGATTAAAGATCCTCAAATCAGCCACAAAGTCACATGAACTGACTAGGAAAACTCTCTTTATGACTACAAAGAAATTCAAAACAACCACAATGCAAAGCTTAAATGACTCCAGAGCCATAAAATTCTGTGGGAAAGTGGAGGAGTACATCCTCTTTTTTCTTCCCACTGACACCACAACTATCGTCATCCACAACAAAGCTACAAAACAATTTACTGGATTTATGCTGCCAGTCCAGGATCAAAGCAGTGAAGTCAGCTTCTCTTGCCTTTATGAATCTGCAGTTTATATTTCACCAAGCATATAATTTGTTATCACAAAGTCGTATTTAGACATACCCTTTGTTTGTCCTTCATCTTTATCGTAACACAGCAGGAGATTTGAGCCGCTGGCAATCATCTCTCTTCCGACACCACTCTCTCTGGTTTCTTAATCACACCACACACATCGACAAAACCCAGCAGGACTGTGAAACATGATGTGAAACAGATTCGTGTAGTCATACAATTAGGAAACATCATTTCCAGTTGCAGAAAGATACAGCTTTCCCAGATGACAAAGATTTCAAAAAGATTTTCATCGGGCTTCAGTGTTTCTTGGGAAAACGAAATGTTGTCCACACACCTATTCACAAGCTTTCAAATTGTTATTGGTGCCAGGCAAACATCCACATTACCTTCAGCAAAAGGCAGAAATAATCATTCAGTGAATTCTAATGTCGAGCTCAATGTCAGCCATCATGCCCAGAGGAATAAATGTAAAAAATGAGTCAGAAATGGAGTGTGACACTGTAAACGTATTCAAAGAATAGAAGGTGAATACGGTGAATATTCAACCCTGGTTGGTGCAGGGCATAAATATCTGCTTTGTTGGGGCCCATAGAACAGATGCATTCAAACTGTGACACTGAGTTGAGACCATAACAAACTGTAAGTCATATTAGTATTCCTTGTCCTTTTCTAGTGATAACAAAGGTCAAGATCAAGATCTAAAACTACAATTCCCATATTTTGGGCCTTTGGTGTATGTACGAAGCAGCAACCAACAGTGATGTCACCCATTGGTTTGTGAACGGCCTCGAGTTTGGATTTTGGCCGGCGCCATCTTGCAAGTCCCGAGTTGTTTGGAGCCGGAAGTGACCATATTTAAATGAGCCAGGGGGAGAGAGTGGTGGATCTGACTGATCTCATTGGAAACCCGGCGATACTACGTCCCGCTCACCGATAGCTGTAACCGGATTGCACGATAGGCATGTCAATCAAACAGAAACGTCCCCAAAAACTGCTTTTTGGGAATTATTTTCAAATTGATGACAGGATTATTTTCAGATGGACCTCCAGAAAACTAATAAGAAGAAGGGACTTTAGCTTGCAAAACCGAGATAAGTCTGGGAAAAATAGGAGTCTATCGAGCAGGATGCTTTTTGGAGCCGACCTCTAGCGGCACTCGGCACTTCTGCATCAGCCTCATTTTTCAGACTCGGAAAGCTACGTCCACTTTTATACACAGTCTATGGTATGCACATACTGCATACACATATATAATATACCTATGGATTTACAGACATTTTACACTATGCTTTGATAATAAAGAAGGCAGGTTCTGAAGTGCAATCAATACTGGAAATAATAGTAACCTCAGGATGTAAAAGCAACACAGTATCTAAAAGGGAGTATCATGTCTATGTGTTCATATTTGTTCGGGTTATGACTCAGAGAGGGAGCACCATTTTTAATGCAAACAGCTGCAACAACTGCTGCAGGCAGTAAAAGGTTTAAACTACCCAAATTACCTCCATGAGCCGCTGCTGCTGCAACTTCAGACCGTGTTGATAAGCAGCCAAACTTCAATAAAAAGCTTCCTGTGGTTTATACACCACAGTCACCTATCTCTTTCACCTCCACTCCCACACAGGCTCATCTCCTGGTTTGACAACCTCCGCCACATTGAGTCCCTGTCTGACTCAGAGTGGAACAAAACATAAATCTACTGAAATGACTGAAACTTTGAGAATGTTATCGTGCTGAAACAAATTCTGATAAAACAAAGCACAACAACTTGAACACCAATGTAGGTCAATTGTTTTGGATTTTTGTGTTGTGTGTGAGCTTTGGTTTTGCTAAACATTTTAGCATCGTTTTAGTTGTATTTTAAATTTCTATTCCTTTTGTCTCCGTCTTTGTTGTGTGCGGTTATCATGGTTACATGTGTCATTTTCATCTGTCATGGACGTTTGTGGGAAAGACGCTATTTACTTCTTTAAAAAAGAGCTTGTGTACCTGTAATGAATCTGACTAACTCCGTCTTCTCAGTAAACCCAGTCAGTATTCCAAACTGAATGATGACTGAATGATACTGAATACAAGATGCTTCCATCAATGGCAGTGCAACAGGTCAAACCAATAAATCCTCTTCTGAACAAAAGCTGTTTAAGGCAGTGGAGGAAAATGTTTGACTGATCAGGAGCTACACTTCGTCATTCTGGGTGTTGAATAAGACGTTACATTAAGACACTATTTTGTTAATCGGCCCATTTTTGAACTATTATTAAAAAAATCCTTTTCAAATGTTATTTGTAATTTAATTTTAACCTTGATTTTGGTATGAAACGTTTTATTGATGATGGAATAAAGACTGCATCAAGAAAAGGATTGCAGTTTTCTTTCCGTCACGATCTTGTTTTTTTCAAGCCAGAAGTAACCACATTCAGTTGAACTGGAGAGGAGCTGAGTCAATCTGACCGGGTCCACCTGTACAGGAAACCTGGCAGCATCTCAGGCCCTTCAATCCAACCAGACATTCCTCCAAACGTAGCTCTGAATTGGAATTATTTTTCAAAATAGGTCACCAGAACACTGATCAGAAGGAGAGAATTTATCAAATGACACCATATTGACTTGTGGGAAAAATGTATTGACCTAATATTTAATGAAAGACGTTGACGCTTTTTGAATGGGAATCGATGAAGTGAGAATTTGTTTGGAGCAAACACCTAGTGGCCCTCAGTGGTATTGCACTTTAAGGCACTTCTGCATTGGCTTCACTTTTCCGACCTGGAAACTTCATTTTATAAAGTCTGTGTTTGGACCAGTGTGTGTATAGTGAGCTCGACCATTTTGTGACTTAATTAATTTATTATGAGGACTTTGTGAGCACAGCATGTCAATAACTGTTCTGTTTCTTTGTTTGTTTACAGGCAGAAATACAAAAGTACATCACTGAGGTAAGACACACACACACACACACACACACACACACACACACACACACACACACACACACACACACACACACACACACACACACACACACACACACACACACACACACAGGAAGCCCTCAGTCTGAAGTGCAGCACTAAAGAGGCTCTCACTCCTCCTACACACACCTGTCTGTCTCTATTTTCGTACATACAATCTGACTGCAAATGTGTGTGCTCTTGGTGTGACATTGCATTGGGAGTTGTGATGGTTATCTTTTACTGAAGCTGCCTCAAACACATTAAACACAGTTGAACATCCACTATACAGCCGATGACCTCTGGGCGGGACATCTCCCTCCAGCTCTCACACTGTGTGTGTGACATTTCTCATTGCATGACTACAAATGAAGAAAATATTCTCTAAGAGCGAGAAATGTGTAGGTGTCAACAATAAAAGACAAGAAGAAAAACCTCCCATTCACCCACACAGTACAGACTCAAAGACAAACAATATGACAGGTTGCCATTCACTTTGAGCTGAACCTTCAGATAACATCCTGGTGCTGCCCAGCATGTACTGTACATTCGAGCTACTTTTCTTGTTATGCCACTTTTCACTTCACTAAGATAATCAGGCAGCTTTAGTTACTGTTTACTTTACAAATTAAGATTTTTGCAAACCAAACATATAAAGATAAGTAAGAATTTCTGGCTTTTTTTGTGTGTGTGTGTGACAATTTACCACTTTTCATTTTGATAATTGAATGAATTATTTAAAAATTAAATATGTATTTTTTTTAAAACTTTTATACGTCATCCAATCACTCATTTATTAAAAACATAATCAGCTGATTGATCCATTATGAAAATTATTATTACTTTCAGTCCCTCAAAAAAGTTTCCACCTCCACCAATTACAACAATCAAATCTTGCTTCCATATGAATGAAAGAGTAATAATAATCTAATGATGTGTTATATGTACAATAATATAAAATATCAATAAATCTATCAGTATTAACAATAACATACCGTATACTTCTCTACTTTTATCTAAGAATGATCATAAATGCAGGACTTCAATTACATTTTAATAAAATTTTATTTATGTAGCGCCAAATCACAACAAAGGTTATTTCATGGCATTTAACACATTAAAGTCCTTACAGCAGAACTTTACAATATTATACAGAGAAACCCAACAATTCAACAATTGCCACAAAAGCTAGGAGGGAAAAACACCAGGATCAGAGGTGGGCGGCCATCTGCCTCGGCCGATTGGGGAGAGAGGAGAGCAGAGAGAGAAAAGGACAGCATAGACATATAAGACATGAACTGTTGATGGGGCTGACAATCACAGAGCAGATACACTTCGACTTGTAACAAAGTATTTTTACATTGCTATATTGATACTTTCAACTTTGTAATGATCAGTAATTAAACATGCAATCAGCGATTCTGGTAAAAGATTGGCATTTGAACTGAAGAGCCAAACAAATAAACACCTCACTTCAGTGCTCCTTAAGGAGCTCCACCCCCCAAATTCATGTAAGCAAGGTAATGAGACTAAAAACTGGCCTTATACCGTGGGGGAGTTGAGGTCTCTTTCTCATAGCTGAAGCTGAAGTTACATTTTGATTTAAGATGCCATCAAACGAACAACATGCAAGCACAAAAAAACAGCATCCAAAACACAATGGAGTAAAACTTTGTTGTATGTTTTTACAAAAGTACTGTTACCAAAGAGAGGATCATGGATTTGTAGCTAAGCTAACAAGGAAGGTAATGTTATCAAGCATATCATAACATTACAAACACTCTCACTTTGCTCGCTAACTTATATTTCTGGTTTGGTATGAACAGCAAGTAATGTAACTAACGTTATCTAGTGTTGCTATCATTGCTGGTACGAAGCTACATGCAAAGTTATAAGATTACAGTTAAATTTAATTCAATTATATTCATGACAGACATCATGTCACGGCACTTAGTAGGGTTAATACATTACAATGTTGTAGAGAGAAAACCAACAATTCAACAATTTCCACAAGAACAAGCTGTTGGTGACAGTGGGGAGTCATGGAGTGGTTGAGGGTTTGTCATTAATACTACTGCAACCCTACAACCACTAGTGATAATTATAATGATTTAACTTACTGGAAATAAAAGGGGCTTTTCTTTAAAGACAAATTACATACTTGAAGTTTAATTCTCTCCCTCACGTCCAGTTCCTGTTCTGACTTCAGCTGTACACATGGCAACTGAAACACATTTCTTCCAGTTTACAGGAATGTTTTTGGTTGACATGACAATGGCAGGATGCCTGGCTGCAGTGGAGTCTTTATATTTCCCTGTGGTCAGTTTAAACCATCCTTCTGCAGTAAAGAATATCCAGCAACCAAATCCACCCATCCATCCATCCATCCGTCCGTCCATCCGTCCATCATCCGTCCGTCCATCCGTCCATCATCCGTCCGTCCATCCGTCCATCCATCCATCCGTCCATCCATCCATCCATCCATCCATCCATCCATCCATCCATCCATCCATCCATCCATCCATCCATCATCCGTCCGTCCATCTGTCCATCCATCCATCCATCCGTCCGTCCATCCGTCCGTCCATCCATCCGTCCGTCCGTCCATCCATCCATCCATTCATCCATCCATCCATCCATCTGTCATCCATCCATCCATCCATCCATCCATCCATCCATCCATCCATCCATCCATCCATCCATCCATCCATCCATCCATCCATCCATCCATCCATCCATCCATCCATCCATCCATCCATCCATCTGTTCATCCAGTGGTAAAGGAAATGTTCGGATCCTTCACTGAAGTAAAACTATTAGGCTGCCCTGCAACGATTTTATATTACAAGATTAAGTCCTGCACTGACTTTAGTAAACAGATCAGGAACCTGTAACTAAAGTATCAAAATTTGAAATGATTTCTGATTGACTATTTAGTTTGTAAAATGTAGGTAACAGGGAGCTGGCCTTCACCCAGAGCCACAGAGAGGACTTCTCTGAATTTGTGAAATAACTAGTAACTAAAGCTGACATATATGTGTATTGGTGTGGTGGTGGTACATTTGGACAGTTGAGAAAGGCTTTTAAGCCAGGCTTGTTAGCATTTAACAAGATTGCATGTGCTTTTTGTGTCCACTATGGCTTGATTTGTCTGCTGCTTTCTTTATGTGGTACAACAACTTCAATTGCTGAAACATTGAAGTTTCAAAATTGATTGAACAGGAACACAGTAATAATTCACTTTATCTAAGGAAAGCAGTGACTGCTCTCATCTCGTAGCTGGAACTAACTTGTTCAAAATCAAAAATAGTTCTACGTTCAGCCTATCGGAGAACTTTTCAAACTGGCTGGAACTGCTGTCTAGGCTAGAAAAGACACTGTATAAATACAGTGAAGTCTATTAGATAACGTGTTTATTTCCTGGAGGAAACTCTCATCGTCTACTGTGGGTGTCTGCTGATTGACAGGAGGCAGAGTGTCATGTGTCCGTCTGAAGGAAACAGATTTTCATGTTGTTGTTCTGTAGTGTGAACAGGACAGCAGCTGTGTGGGTGCAGAAGATCAGTCAGTTAGCAGGTGTGTGAAGTCTGAAGAGAATATTTCTGAGTGCTACCATTGCTCTTGTAAGGGGTAAAATACCATAGATCAAAACAGAAGGCAATACATTATATATACTCAGTTAAATTACAGGTAGAAGAAGGAAAAAACAGCACAGCAGGAGTGTTTTACAGAATTTCTTTGCTACGGTTATGCTTCTAGTTCATTTTACTGTCTTTACATAACAGTGGGGTCCAAAAGTCTGAAACCATAAACAAAAAAACAAAAACAAAAACGGTCATATTTTAATGTAAACCTGAAATAAGTATAAAGTTTGAGGATTGAGAACTTCTTAAAATTCTTACATGTAAAATGAAGAATTTTTTTTATTTTTTTTATATAAAAGTATTAAACCCAAGTGTCACATTACCCAAAAAATACCTGTTTTTAAAGGTGCAATATGAGTAACGACACAACAGAACTCATAAATGTTATTTAAACTCAGCCAGTCCTGTTACGCTGGATATTCAAATAACTATCCTCTGGGAACTGAGTGATAAACATAATCATAACAAAAAAACTAAATAAGAAACAAGAGGACGAAGGCTGTACGCTTTGTATGTTTTTTTTTTGTTTTTTTTTTTTTACCTTATACTGTGTTGCTTATTGGTTGTCTTATGTATTGTGTTGTAATAACTGAGCACATGAGTGTGTGTTGGTGTTGCCAGGCTGAAGGGGGTCCTGGAGCAGATGGACCATGGTGTTGTGGACCTGCAGGAGCTCCGCAGGAACCTGGAGCTCGCTGCTGCCATGTTGGACGCTGTTTACACTGATGAGACCAGGTGAGACAGAACTGGCTGAAAAAGATGGATTTACAGAAAATAAACATTTGTCTTTGGTCGTGCAATCGGTGACTATGTCCTCCCACTGTGCAGGCGCCTGTTGGACACGGAGGATGAGCTCAGTGACCTGCAGGCCGAGTCGGTGCCGACTGAAGTACGTGATTGGCTGGCGTGCACCTTCAGCAGGAAGATGGGCGTGGCCAAGCGTCGTCCGGAGGAGAAGCCAAGATTCAGGAGCATTGTCCATGCAGTGCAAGCTGGGATATTTGTAGAGAGGTAAACAATGCTTAGTTCAATTAAATGGAAATATTTCCCTCCACGTATTAAATCAAGACATTTTTACATCTTGTTCATTACTACGTTGAGTCAGCGCCTCTACTGGTGGCATGAAATACAGCAGTGATATTTTTCACCTGTGTTTGGGGAAAGATTTTGGTTTAGGTTAAAGTACAGGACATTTGTCATGATGGTTACAATAATAAACACGTGGTTATTTGTTATGGAACCGTTGTGGTTAAAATCTAGAGCTATCTAAGCTATAGAGTCATTTTCTGAGGATTGTTTTCGCTGATTCCATCAGTTCATCTTAATGTTACAATATCCAATCACACTTTAGACAATAGAGTTTCTCCAACTTCATGTCATCAGTTTGTATTTGTTGTTACAACATGTCCTTAACAAACAATCCAAACATCATCTGTCCAGCAGCTCATTAAGGCTCATTGATGTATTTTATTCAAACAACATGCTTACATTGACGTGGTGGCAACCTTTAGTTGCCTTAGTAATCATGATGCAGGCAAATAAGGAGGTTAGCTGATGAAGTCAGTGTGAAGAGGAGGTCCAGGTGGGTGGATGGATTAACAAAACATTTTACTTTAATGTGAGAGACTGCTCTTCTTTTTTAATGTTGTTTCAAGTAACCATGACAGTTCTATAATCTTATTAATTATTGCAGTGCAACATTTTTATCATAAGGATCTTCTTCAGGCACTTTTTTGTCACAAATTGTATTTTTTAATCTCACATTATATGAAAGCTTCCAAACAATAACAATAAGTAACTCATCAACTACATGTGGGAACAATTGGCAAGTGACAGCATCAAGTACGCACAAAAGAAAAGAAAAAAGGCTAATCCAGGCTTTACCATAACATTGTCACGTCATAAAAGGGTTATTTATTTCTGTCTGTCGCATATCTCTTGCAGCAGGTTAACTTCTGTGGTTCATAGTCAGGTGTAGGGAAAAACCACCAATAATGTCGTTTTACCTGGAAGGAAAGAAAACTGTGCTTCTCCGCTTTCAAATGTTCAGTCAGTTCACTTGTTTCTGTCTTCAGCAGAAGTGTGCAGCACCTGCAGACAGAACAGAACAACAAAAACAGTCATAGGTTTTCATCAAAATAAATTTCAGAAAGCGTCCGGCCGACTTCACCGCAGATGTGATTACGAGGTCGAACACGAAGTGTAATGACGTTAGCGTGCGAGCGAGCTGGAGATGGAGATCATATAGGTCCAATATCATTAGAGTGTGAATGACTCGCAGTGATAGAACAGTATCAGTTCATCTGCTGCAGCTTAATGACACATGAAATCAAAAAATATCTGTGGCACCGAGGCAGCGCTGACTCTGTGTGTGTGTGTTTATAGCATGGTTACCATGGTTACAAAGAATCCATCCTGGTCACAAACTGTGGAGGAGGGTGGCTGGAAGGGGTCTGTGTGAGGAGTGTTTATATGCATGCCACTGTCTATATATGTGAGATGTGTGTGTGATATTTTTATCTGTGTGTGACAACAGGATGTACAGACGGACATCCAACATGGCCGGTCTGACCTACCCGCCGACGGCTTTAAAAGCTCTCAAGGTAAAACTGTAGTTCCCATTGCAGAAAGTGACTGTTTGTTGTTTTAAACCTGTGCTGGATTGAAGGGTAAAGATTTTTTTTTAAATAAACTCACAATTAACCTTTTCAGCCACAGCATAGTTTGCTTTTTTGTAGAAACTTAAACAGAGGCGGCGGCAAATACAAAAATAAGACTGCAAAAGTTAAGGAAGGGACCAAGGAGACAAGAAATGATAGGGAAGAGGAATCAGAGAAGAAAAAGAGGAGGGTGGTAATGAAAATTGGAGATATAGAGAGCAAAAAAGGTGGAAGTTAGTGACAGCAAGGGGAAAATAAAAAAAGGAATAAAGCGGTATGGAAGGGTAAGAGGACATAGACAAAGGGAATTGAAAAAGAAAAAAGAAAGGCAGGAGAAAAAGGGAAGAGATATAGAAAAAAAAGAAAGGCGTAAATGGTAATGAATAGTGATGTTCGATCTGATACCAAGCAAAACCCAGGCTGGAATCGTTGATACCGATTTGATAGCGACACTTTGTACAAAAGCTTAACGTGTTCAGAAAAGGGAAAGCTGTTGGCAACCTCCCAAAATATACTATAGATACTGTTGAAGTGGAACAGACAGGTTACTAAAGCTCACTGTAGATAGAAATGTAAATTATGAACTGCCATAATAAACGACCCAGACCTCGTGACCATCGGTGAGGGTCGGAACGTAGATCTCCCAGTAAACTGAAAGCTTCCCCTTCTGGCTCAGCTCCCTTTTCACCAACACGGTCCGGTGCAGCGCCTGTTGTACTGCTGCAGCCGCACCTGTCGATCTCCCGCTCCATCCTCCCCTCACTCGTGAACAAGACCCGGAGATACTTAAACTCCTTTGCTTGAGGCAGGCACCTGGAGGGAGCAATCCATCGGTTTCCGGCAGAGAACCATGGCCTCAGATTGGAGGTGCTAACCCTCATCCCCGCCCCTTCACACTCGGCTGCAAACCGCCCCAGTGAATGCTGGAGGTCGCGGTCCGAAGAGGCCAACAAGACCACATCATCTGCAAACAGCAGAGATGCCATCCGGAGACCCTCGAACCCGACGTTCTCCTCCCCCCGGCTGCACCTATATATCCTGTCCTTGAAGGTCACAAACAGGATCGGTGACAAAGGACAGACCTGGCGGAGGCCAACACCCACTGGAAACGAATCTAACTTATTGCAGAGAATACGAACACAGCTCCTACTGCGGTTGTACAGAGACCGGATGGCCCGTTGCAACGGGTCCGGCAGCACCCCTCAGAAAAACCCTCGGGGGACCCGGTCGAAAGCCTTCTCCAAGTCCACAAAACACATGTGGGCAAACTCCCAGGACCCCTCCAGTAGTCTTGCGAGGGTAAAGAGCTGGTCCACTGGTCCACTGTTCCATGACTGGGACAGAATCTGCACTGTTCCTATTGGATCTGAGGTTTGACAAACGGTCAGAGCCTCCTTTCCAGCACTCTGGCATAAGCTTTGCCCGGGAGGCTGAGTAGTGTGATACCCCGATAGTTGGAGCACACTCTCCAGTCCCCTTTTTTGAAAATGGGACCCACCACCCCGGTCTGCCAGTCCATGGGCACTGTTCCCGACCCCCATGCGACATTGAAGAGGCGTGTCAGTCAAGACAGCCCAGCAATGTCCAACACAGCATCACAGGGTGGATCTCAACCACCTCCGGGGCCTTGCCACCGAGGAGCTTTTTGACTATCTCAGAGGCCTCTGTCAGGGATATCTGTGTGACCCCCCCACCCCCCTCAGTCTTCAGACGCTGCCTCCTCTCCAGAGGGCATGGTGGCCGGGCGAAGGAGTTCCTCAAAGTGCTCCACCGCCTGACGATGTCCCCCGTCCGAGTCAGCAATTGCTCTTTGTCTGGGCTCTCAGCTGAGACCAGGTGCCTTGGGAGACCCTACCAGGGGCTGATGCCCTGGACAACACAGATCCCAGGACCACTGAGCCACTCAAACCCCTCCACCATGTTAAGGTGGCAATTCGCGGAGGATGTCAATACAACTGGCATTTAATACACAGAAATATTTCATTGATTAAAGTTGCTGACATTATCTTTATATAATTTTCGAGGCCTTTATTTTATAACTTCCTCCATAACTATATTTATTGATTGAGCTCTCATAGTTATTTGTATAAATTGGGAATGAAACAGGATCCTGAGCTTTTAAGAATGCAGGAAACTCCTGTTGTTTGAACATCATCACACACACACACACACACACACACACACACACACACACACACACACACACACACACACACACACACACACACACACACACACACACACACACACACACACACACACACACACACACACACACACACACACACACACACACACACACACACACACACACACACACACACACACACACACACACACACACACACACACACACACACACTCTTTCTGTCCGTTCCTGGATATTTTCTGCCTCTCCACTGACGGGGCTCAGTTAGTGAAGTCTATCTCTCACTTTCTCCTCCTCTTCAGACTGCTCCTGTACAACCTCATCATATTCTGTATAGTGATTCAATCTCAGATGCTTAACAGGCTCTATGGTATTGCCATAGGACCTCACAGTCCTCCCACACACATCACATGCAGAGTTGAACTGAAAAACATCCACGTGACTTTTTGAGGTCTGCTTTGATCAATGCGAAGGAAAACTAAAAAAGTAATATGGAGAGATGTGAGGAGGTACGAGGGAAGGATAAGTGCAAAGGGATGCTGTAGAGATGAAATCAGGATAAAAGACGGAATTGAAATGAAAAGTAAGTGAAGGGAAGGAGAATTGGAAATGAGGAGGTAAAAAACTGAAAAGAATGAGGTAGAGAAAACAGAAGTAGATAAGAAAGGAAGTAGCAGAGGGGGAAATAGATGAGGAGGGGCTAGAGAAGGACAAGGAATGATAGAAATGGAAAGAAGTAGGTGTAAAAGGAACAAAGAAAGCTGAAAATGAAAGAAGGAGGTAGAAAACCAAAAGGGAAGGGATGAAGGATGCAGAAAAGGAACTTAAAACTAAAAGGAGGAGGATATTTGGGAGGAGAAGGAGAAGGGAGCAGATTAGAGGAGAGGGAGGGGTTGGAAAGGAAGGGAGGAGATTATAAAGGAAAAGAGGAAAGATAGGAGGAGATGAATAAGTAATGATCGAGGTAGGGAAGAAAATGTTGTGATATATGTTCCCTCCTCAGGGCTTCCTGTGCAAACTAGGAAAGATAATATCTATAATTATTCTTCCTTATATGTCTCCTCTGATATAAAACACATGAATTATAATCTGACCAACTTCAAATGCAGCCGTGAGCTAATGAATGATTACAATCATTAATGTCATTGCTGTATCACTTCCTACCTGTGTGAGCATTAATTATTAGGACACTGGCCTCTGCTGACAAAAGCCTTCATTACAGCAGGAGCCGGCAGGATGTCACAGTCACCTGCTGTGTTCACACCGTGCTGCCCCATGTGAGATGTTGTCTGATGATAAATGTTTCCCAGGACGTGGATCAGTGGTCCTTCGATGTGTTCTCCTTCCACGAGGGCACCGGAGACCACGCCCTCAAGTTCCTGGTCTACGACCTGCTGACCCGCTATGACCTCATCAACAGGTTCAGGGTACACACAGCTTCATATTGTTAACAGCAGCGGGTGGGTGGGGCTTAATGTTGGCTGGGGGACCGAGTTAAATTGACTGGGTGGACGGATCTCTTTGTGGAAAGGACTGAAGCTGAAACTGATTCTATAATATGAATAAAATAAGCAAAGACTCGATAGCTAGCCTAGATTTGTCTGGTAACAGCATATACTGTGTTGTACCCTCAAAGCCAACCCAGCCTCACAGAAAAGCGTGAAATAGACACGCTTTGGGCTGTCTAGGTGTGAAAGTTACACACACCTAAATGCCATGTGACTAAGGTCCTGCAACGGAGGCAACCTAGCAATTTCCAGGAATTTATAAGATGCAAATCTCATCATTTGTTATTAACACGTCAGTATGATGGCATAAAAATCCCCAAATTACCAAAATGTGATCAGTCTGCCCGCAAAGTTTCATTTGTTTTGGATTTACAGTTTGTGTTGGAGCTGTATCTTTAGCCAGTTGTTTATTTACTGATTCATTTGAACAAATAAAGTTTCACTCAGCATTCAGTGTACAGGCGGTGTTTGAACATTTCAACACGTTTTTGGACACAAACATGTCATATGAAAGCTGAGCTACAGGGCATCTGAGTATCCACCCATTCACACTGTTGTCATGTTATCTGGAGTGTAACACAGTGCTGTGTTCAGATCCCGGTGCAGGCTCTGGTGCAGTTTGTTGAAGCTCTGGAGAACGGCTACAGCAAACACAGGAACCCCTACCACAACCTAATCCACGCCGCCGACGTCACTCAGACCGCCCACTTCCTCATGCTGCACACTGGACTGATGGTAACACACACACACACACACACACACACACACATGCATGTATTTCTATCTTTGTGAGGACCCTCACCAACATAATGCATCCAATGCCCCTAACACAAACCAAGTCTGAACCCTCAAACTGCACTTTGAAGTGAGGACATCCAAACGGTCCTCATTGTCAAACAATGTCCTCACAGGTCTAAAAGTCACATCAGTCCTCGCAATGACAGAAGCACATGCACACATACACAAAGAGACATCAGTTAGTCAATGCAGTGGTGGCTCTACATGGTCTCCATGGACAGATCCATCATGAATTAAGATAACTGTGTGTGTGTGTGTGTGTGTGTGTGTGTGTGTGTGTGTGTGTGTGTGTGTGTGTGTGTGTGTGTGTGTGTGTGTGTGTAGCACTGGCTCAGCGAGCTGGAGATTCTTGCGATGGTTTTTGCTGCAGCGATTCACGACTTTGAACACACAGGAACCACCAACAACTTCCACATCCACACCAGGTGACGAACACTAACACAGTCAGATTTCATATTATCTAAAGACAGCTCTATGAGATTTAGGACTTTAATGTGACTTCACAAATCACTTAAATATCTGATAACAAAACAACAGGACTCAGAGACTGAAGCTGTACTTTAGCATGAAGATGCTTTGAGCTGAATGCTAACATGCTGATCAGCAGTTATAATGTTTATCCATGCATCATGTTCAATATATTAGCTTAATTTGTTGGCATGGAAACACGAGGTAATTAGTACCGAACACAAAGCACAGCTGAGGCTAATGGGAATGTATTACAACTGTCATGTATTCATGCTAACGGTACAAAGTCATTTAAAATATTGGTATTATAGTCTAAAAATTGCATGTTCAATTGTATCATGGAGCTTTTATTAATCCTGCTAATTTGCATCTCTGCTGCTATTATGTGCAGTGAGTTCAGAGAATTTACATAACTACTTGTCTTGTGTTAAAACATGCATGTGATTAAATAATTAAAGAGAATAGTAAAAGGAAATTCCTCATGTTTGATAAATTATTTAATTGTAATTGACATATATTCAGAAAAAGCCTATGGAAAGTTAATCTAGTTTAAGAGCTCACTCAGATCAAAAAATACATTTGTGTCAGATTTATAGTTTAGGCATCTCTAAATTGATCATAATTCATCCTAAAGGGAACTTGAATGTCTGAACCGACAACTCTTTACGGAGGCGGCAGGACAAAAGTCAGATGATTACCAAACTAGGATTCATATGTCCGTCTGTGTTAACATTCAGCTACTTTTACATTTGTTCAAATATTTCAAGGTCACCAAAGTAGTCAGTCCCGTCATCTCTGGCGCAGTGAAGGTGACGTTTGACTGACAGCATGACGACAGGGGACGTCGCTGTCTAAATGGTTGCTGTGTTTGACAGGTCGGAGGTGGCCATTCTGTACAATGACAGGTCGGTGCTGGAGAACCATCACGTCAGCGCTGCCTACAAGCTGATGGCAGAGGAGGACATGAACATCCTGGTCAACCTGAACAAGGACGACTGGAGGTTTGCACTCATACACACACATTTGTACTTCTGTTTTTGGAAGGATCCTCAGTGCATTCGCTAACCCGTACCCTGATCTTTGCCATCACAACAAAATGCCAAACTCCAGTATGTGTCCCTCGTGCATATAATGGGCTCACTGAGGTTCTTTAAATGATGATTAACTGTCAATACTTGAAAAAAAGGACAATATAGACATAATCTGTGAATCCCCAAAGACTACTAATCTTCCAGATTAAAATATTGTTCCTTCGATTGAGCTGTTTTCTATCCAGATAGAATTTAGAAAATGGTTAAAAATCTTTTTATGATTTAGTAGTTTGATAATTGTTTTACTCCAGGTGGTTAGAAGAGTCTTTGGTGACTTTAGAAAAACCTCCACAAGAAAGTGTCTACACATAACCTTGTGGGACCTTCTGGGGTTATTTAAAACCTAATTCTAACTATAACCTTAAAACCAAGTCATAACCTTCAAACAGCCAATTGTGCAAATTGAGGACCGCCCTGCATGTCCTCACGCTACAAACATGTCTTCAAAAGCCTGTAAAAGTCTTAACACACAGAGTTGTGTTCCCACCACTAGTGAGGACATTACATTGACTTCCATATGTTTCCTGGAGGTTTATCCCTTACCTGAAACCAAACCTTCATCCTGAAACTAAATGATTTATGGGGACTTGCTTTTTGTCCCCAAAAGAAGCTTGAGTCCCCACAACGTACCCACAACATGAACAGCACACCCACACGCAGATCACTGATAAATTGCTATTTCAGAGCTGATGTCAACTGATCACTGATGACTGTATGTATTGATTATCGGCAGGGAGCTGAGGTCTCTGGTGATAGAGATGGTGATGTCCACAGACATGTCCTGTCACTTCCAGCAGATCAAGACCATGAGGAACGTGCTGACACAGACACACACAGCACTGCAACCAGGACCACCGACCACCGAACAATAGTAAATACGATCTTACTGTTTATAATTACTGGTTATGAATAGATCATCATCATCAACTATATTACACCTTGTTGTGTGTAATAATGGAAACAATTTGGTTTATGGATTAAATCATGTGTAACTGAATAATTTGGCCTCTAATGAGAATGAAAACTATGTTTTTGTAACTCTTGTTAAAACATGAAAGACATGCTGTGATTTCATGTTCAGTTTAATTTTCTCTCTGTTACTATCAATCATCCTTCCTTCAAGTGTGGACTCAATTTTCAATAAATGTATCATCATGACCAAATAGGAAAACAGCTTTAACTGAATCACTGTCTGTTTCATTCATTGCACATTTGTGGATATATTTCAACAGAAGACACATTCAAAACAATGACACTCCAAAAAGGGCTTTTGGCATCTTATTTTATTTTTTATTTCATCAACCTATGAACTGACATAGATGTACCTACAAATAATTTTTTTTTTCACATTTTCAAATTATTCATTACATGGCTGTTGAATTTGCTTATATTTGTATTTATATACTGGCAGGGGGGACAGGGACAAAAAGTAGTGGAAGTGTATTGTCCATAAACAATGACATTTAAGGCCTTTAATCTATTTTTTTAAATGCCTAAAGCTACAGATAGTGATTTAGTTTGACGTTTTGTGTTGTTTCATTTTAAAATGCTTGTTAAAATGATCTGCTGCAGATAAGTTGGAGGATGTTGCTCTTTTTTGGTTGTTTTCATGAGACATTGGTGAATCCAGCTGGATAACATTATCGTATGTAGTGTCATTTTTGCTTGACTGCAGCCTGCCATTGAATCTGCAGACTTTCAGATTATATGATTGTGGACATTGGAACAACTTCTTTCTGTTATTTTCTGTAGTTCTTTGGCATCAACTTTGTGAGAGTCAAGGTCAATAAAAAGTTAGCGAGAAGTAGTGTTAGTTAGCCGTGGTAACTAACATTACATGCATTACATTATAATGTTATGGATTGGATGGTACTGTGCAGCCGGCTGCAGCGAGAAACTAAAATTAGTGTATGTTGGCAGCCGGGGCGCCATAACAGTACTGAACCTTCTGAACCTTTTTTTAGTCACTTCTGTGGGTGTTTCAATAAAATATCCTCCAGTAAGAATATGTTTTATGTGAGTATTTTATGTTATCATAAATTGTATCTTTAAATGTCTTAATTCAACATCCTTAAACTTGCAGATTCCCTGAACTAATGGTCATTCATCACTGAAATGACTTTTCACCACCCCAATTTGCAGAATTAGATTACTCCATACAGACTTGAAGGCTGCTGTCTGGCAGACTGTGTGAGACCGGTCCATCTGATGGAGACAGCCAGATCATTAGTGGGAGTTTGTTGCGATGGCCCAACATAAGGTCCTGCAGACTGGGACCAGATTGGCCTGTGTGTTTCTGTAGGGGCTTGAACAGGAATAGAACCGAATCTCCCCCCTCTCTGTCAGTCCTGATGGAGGTATGGAGGAGGGGTGGAGGCGGGGCGGTTGTCACGCTTGGATGAGATTCTGGGGAAGACGCTGTCATCAGCTTGTCAAAATGCTGGTTCTGCTCGTGCTGCTACAGCCGCCGCAGGAGGGCTGAACGCTCTGCACACTCTGAACAGAATACCACCTAAAATACCAGAGACTGACGAGGAGCCGGGTTTCACCTTCATGGAGGCTAGGAATTATTTTTAGCTCAAATTTAAAGGTTGAATAAGAAGATCCTGTCAAATTCAAAAACATTCTTGCTTTATTCTTTTTAGTTCCTGTTAAAATGACTTTAATGTAATTTGTTGTTGTCTTTCTCTCTCCAGTATAGACAAAGTGAAGGTTTTGTCTCTGATGCTTCATGCTGCAGACATCAGTCATCCAGCCAAAGCCTGGCCGCTGCACTACCGATGGACTCACAGTCTGATGGAGGAGTTCTTCAGACAGGTTTCTAAATGCATTCCCTAATCTTTACCCTAACCTAAACCTGGAAACTAAATCAAAGTGTCAAAACTGTAATTGGTCCTCACAAAGATGGACGAGCAAGTCTAGTCAAAGACAAGACCTCCACCAGGCAGACTTTATAATCACAATTTACAGCTTACAACTAACAGCTGATCATTTATACACAAAATAGTACATTCAAATTTTCTTTTAATAAAGTTTATTGAATTTACTTTCAATAAGATAAACAATCATTCTGCCTGCAGGTAACATAAATGACACAGCATTTACATATACGTTTACACAACTTTTCTTTAAAGAAAAAACACTTACAAAAGATAATTACAAAGTTGACACTTGATCACATTTGAATGAAAATCTTTGCACTAGCAAGTCAACTTTATCTAATTGTATTTGTTTTGTTGCAGATTTGCTTTATCATCAAATTTGTGAAATTCATATCAATTTAATCTTTAAACTGATGCCTTGTTCAGAGAATTATCCAAACTCACAAAAGAATTGGACAAACAAGGTGAATATTATAATGAATGAAAAATAACGACTCAATCCCATCCCGGGGTGACATAAATTGGTTTAGGGTCGGTGTAAATTCATTTTGGTTCGTCGAGGCCTGCTTCTGCCTGTTCAGCCATTGAACTACCTGTTAGCCAGATTAGCAGCTGCTTGCTAATCAATAAATATAATTGTTCTTGTGTAATTGACTTTAGCCTACACACACACACACACACACACACACACACACACACACACACACACACACACACACACACACACACACACACACACACACACACACACACACACACACATACACAAACAAAAGTTGATTGTTTATGAAAGGCAACATGATTGCAGATATGATTCAATTGGTCAGGTTTTGTTTTTTTATTGTATTTTGTGTTTATCAATATTTTTATATGTAAAATTTTAAATATGCAGGAATGCACATGGATGGTAACATAAACAAAATCATATTTTCTTTGTTTTGCTTTGTTTGTCAGGCTCAAGGGAAACAAAAAAAACCCTGCATGCTAATACCATAGAGTTGACTTGAGTACTGCTCATGTTATCTTGGTGACTGTATCATTTCCAGGGAGATAAAGAGGTGGAG